>NC_065519.1:12456568-12485923 GCF_006386435.1 Epinephelus moara
AAGAAAAAGGGGGGGAGGGGGGGGGGGGGGGGGGGGGGGGGGGGTGAAGGGTGGGGTCAGCAACACCCAAGCTCACCGAGTCATAATGTTCTGGAACACTGGCAAACTATGGAAACAAACAGCCAGGCACACCCACACACTGACGCGGCTCAGGATTCTGAAATAAACCTAAAACACATCCAGTCTCCATCTGACTCCCCTGGTGCCGCGATTCTGTGATGGAGCCCCCCCACCCATCAGCCAATCATATTGCACAACTGATATTCTTAGGGGTAGGGGAGTCCCCCCTGCTCCCCTGCTACCTACTGCTTACAACCATGTTGTGGTGGTTTCCATGGCGATGCAGAGGGAGGCCTGGAGAGTTGCGCAGCATTGCCTCCCACTGAACTGAAAACTTTTCTGCCTATAAGCATCTGTGCAAGTGTACGCACTCCAACAAAGCACACTGCACTGGGAACAGCAGTTGGATGATATCCCAGCCTGCACTGGGAGTGGTGAATCATGATGTCACTTGCTTAAAAGTGCTGTGTGTGTGCAAGAATCTCCGAGGCCAAATGTGTAAAGTTAATGAACTCCACCACTTCTCGGTGTGTGTGGATGTGCGATTCGCGAGCATGTGTGTATCAAAGGGTGGTGAATATTCCATTGTCCGCGCTAACCTTGAATGGTATGAGCTGTGTTGGAAAAGTCCTCGCACACATAGCAACACAGGCCCCTGTGTGTGTGTTTGTATAAATGAATGCATTCATCTGTGTGCTAGTGCACCTAGGTCGAAGCAGGCGTCTTTCCCCGCTTGGCGGAGGTTCCCACTGTGACCTTATTTCCTGTGGAAGCAGCCGAGGAATGATGTCATCCTGCGCCGACCCAAAGTCAACAACTGTACACTGCAGGGCCCCCCCCTCGCCGACTCCATCCCCCTCCCCCAGCACCACAAGTCTCTTTGTCATCTCCGCTATTTTTCTACGCCTGCTCCTCTTCTTCTTCTCCTCTAACTTCCTCTGAATTCCTCTTCTCTCTTAGTCAACTTCTCCGATGACAAAAAGATTCTCCCCCCCGCTGCCTCACACAGACATTCATTCATTCCACTTTCCTGTCTTGCTGTTATTTCCTCTCTATCTCCACATTTATCTCTATCGCCCCTTCTATCATTTTTCCAAGGCTCCCGGAGCCAAAAAGTAGCAGGTCTCTGTCAAAAAGGTCAACAGTTTCTTTTCTCAGCTCTAATGGTTAAAAAATATGGGCAGAAAGAGTCAGGAGGAGTAACACTCATCCCTCCCTCAACAACAAGCTGAAATGTGCTGAATTGCCCTTGAGTAGCACTTATCTCCTGAACACTTTAATGAAGGCTGTGACTCATGGAGGAGGACTGTGCACTGTTATTTCAGATGAGAAAGTAAGAGAACTATGTGACTATGAAACACTGGTTCCTCCACAAACTAACTCCACTTTCATTAAGTAAATCGTAAACTGTCTTTGACCAAGCAGCACAGGTACAGACTTTTTTTGTTTAACCTTGATGGGTTAACTGCAAAAAAATTAAATTAAAAAAAAAAAAAAATCTTGTTTTGAAGGGTGTGTAATCGCACATGCAAGTTTTAACAGCGCTCAACAGGACATGAGAACAGTGCCTGTTATTTGATGTGTTGCAGTCTTACTAAGACACAGTATGTTGCTTTTTACAGTGTGTTATCACATTGCTGCTACAAAGGCAAATTTATTCCACTGACAGGCAGCTTTTCCATTTGGCAATGGACATGTTGGCAGATATAACCCAAAAAAATGTTAATCGACCCTTTCTTAGTCCCATCCCTTTACCCTTTGTGCTCCAATATCAGCTGAGCAAGCTTCGTATTTTTAGATACAATATGTGATATGCTATGCTTTGTGAAACATTAAAGATGGTAAAGTAACTTTTAGTGTTATTTATTTGGATATACACAACGTCATTGTGACTGTTGGCCTTTTCAGAGCTGGCTGAACGGAACTATTGCTGCCATGTAAAGATGCACGATATAAATTGGACTCATGAATTATCGGTGGATAGTGGGATATTTTTATAAGTATGCAATATTTCAATACTTTAAATCATAGCCGACAAATAGTGCCGATAATACAAGGCCAGATTGCTTTCATTGTCTTAACAAGGGCAGCATCTACACACCTGAAGATGTACCGTAGATGTACTTGGTTTGCGAGCAGCCAATAAACACAGAGAAGAACAACAACTGCAGAATGCTGTTTACAGGGCAAAACATGTTGTGGTGTGGACGTCTGGCACAGTTCCAGAGGAAGACAACAGGATTGCGCCAAGGGTCTGATCTCCAACCGCCTGTAACAGGTTAAGGCTCGTTCACGTTACACGATTTTCACCCTGATTTTGCGTCGCGGAGACTATTGTAATCTTTTGAGTGTTCATACCTGGTGACGTGTGTTTCTGTCATCGGGAGTCTCGCCAGCTGCGTTACGACCTTTGTGTTCACACCACAAGATTTCTCCACCGAGCCCTCGCCGACAGAGCCCCAGATAACGCGGTGACGTCACCAAACTATGCTTTTAACTTGGAGACGACACATCGTAAAGGCATGAATATTCTTCCCAGTGTTGAATCAGATCTGCCTCCAGGGCCTGGGTCCGAACACAGCGCGCTCCCCGTGATCCTGTGGACGCCGCCATTGTTGTTGTTGCTTGCCAGCTTGTCAGTGTTGCCAGTTCTTGGAAGAGAAACAAGCAACCAGGGCTATGGAAACAAGCCCAAAAGAAGCGATGGATATATGTAGAGAAAGGCGGCATTTAGAGAGCAAGCCCAAATAAGCAACTCCACTTTAGAAACAAGCCCTGAAGGACCGAGAGTGTTAGCACGAGCTAATTAGCAGCAGCAGCTTACATCCAACACCAAACTTTTAAAAGGCGCAACTCTCTTGTTAAACTTATTAATAACCACAAGCCATGTGATGCTACAGTTAGCGATTATTTGTATCATTATCTCTTTGGCTTTGTGTGTGAGACACAGCTGCTTGTTTGTCTGAATTGAGTATTAATGTGTGAGGTGATTCAATAGCGCATCGCTACTGTACTTGGTATTTGTAGGCTCGTTTATCATGGGATGGTGAGACGGCGCCTGGGTGTGTTTATAAAAATACAATGTGATGATATAAACATTTCACAGAGCAGATGTAACGTGGACCTGCCACTTCAGCTGTCACCGTTTGTCTCTGTTAGTAGAGACTCCACTCAGCAGTGTAGTTTATACACTTTACTGATACAGCAGAGAATCACAGTTACACTGGGTCAAAACTGTTAGTTGTTTTTGTTGTGTCAACGGTAGTGATGTCAGTTTGATTTGGTTCGGTCAGGGCTATGGAATATTAAATCAGCCATGTTTTCTCACTACATCTCAGCCTTTCTTACCCTGAAGTGTACATAACCTACAGGTTATACACTTTTGTTTTTAAATACAAAAATGTGAAGTTATTGGTTATCAAATCACTTATCGGCCATGAAAAGCAGGTAATTATCAGTTATCGGTATCGGAAGTAAAAATCTGTATCGGTGTCCCTTCTGCCATGTTTGTTTTTTCAATCTTGTCCAACAGTAATTAAAAGGGGCAGGACTAGGGATAGGTCTATTATGGTAGGTGGGAAGTGAAGCTCCACTGTCTTACCAAAATCCTGGGGGGAACTCTCCAGCGCACTCTAACTTGAGCTTTAATGGACCAGCACAAGTCTAGACTTGCAACACGTCCGCAGCAGTTGGCAGAAACACTCCAATCAGCAGCCGGTTAATTAAGCCATCAGAATGGCAGCTCTGGATGCAGCCAGAAGCGTACGTGCGTCTGTAAATCATGTCACCATCGGCTGTTCTGGAACTACCCCACCGACACAAAAACTTACGGGTCGAATTTAGGCGCAGGGGAAACACAATCTCAAACATCACTTCTTAAATTCGCCAAAAACAGAGAGAGGGGAAGAGAAAGACAGACCGACTCCCACCGGAAGGCCGCTGACCTCAAGCACCACTTACAGACTTAGAAGACTCTACTCTCAGCATCACTGCTGCTCCAAGTTTGACAGTTGCGGCCTTGCCTCTGATTTATATCAGCTGGCTTCCTTGTCTCCATGGAGATTAATGGGAGTGCTCTGACAGGTGCAGAAAGCCCTGTATTAGTCTGTCAGCAGCAGAATCAACAATAAACATATGTGCGCTCACACTCATATACACACACACAGAGTTGAGGATGCTACCGCCTGAGGCCATCCCATAGGGCTTCCCGTCAAAGCCATGGCAATGCCAAGAGAAACACAGCCACAAATCTCCAAGGTGGAGTGTGTAAGTGGTTGCGTGTGAGAGTGCAAGGGCATTTTCTCACATGTGTGTGAGGGGGCTTGGCTTGTTTATAGTTTGACTGGCAGTTTAATGTGCGACCGAGGCAGGAGGCGGGGTTGGCGCGGAGGAATATTAGCATAATTCCCAGAGTGCCAGAGTTGGGATTGGGTGTCAGAGAGCTATTCCCAAACTCAGCTGTGACCCACAGTAGCACTGGGTCAACTTACCCTCAGGCCAACAAACAGACACATGCTCGGTAAAGCACACATTCATTCTAATGGGATTCATACGAACACACCTGTACGCATCTTCACATGCATGAACGCACGTGTAAATGCACACACATACATGAACACCTGGGCTTGTGAGAACGCTTGGATGCACACACATCTCGCAAACATGCACGCCATCACACACACCCCCACACACACACACACGCAGGTCCATTTACACTGTGGCGACAGTGAGTCTGTTAGCGGGATGCCATAGTACAGAGGGGTGGACAGATTTAGGTCTCCCTCACACCTAGCTCTGCCAGGGGTGGAGGGGGTTGGAGGGTAACGATACCGTTAACACTCGGCGTGCCAACAGACCCCCCACCCCACGCACACACACACAAACCCTGCCCCACAACCTCGCCCCGCCCTCCTCCCCCTTCCTGCTGTGCTCCAATCAGCACCTCTCATTGGGTTGCTCTGCCCTCCACACAGCAACAACTGTTATTCCCCGCTCCCAAAATAACACAGCGGCCAATCACGGGGCAGGAGGAGAAGTGGTGGTCAACGTAGACTGACTCCAGGTGAAAGAAGGACACTTAAGGGGAGAAACAAAAGGGGCACGGAGGGAGAGAGGCGAGAGGTTACGAGAAATGTGGAGGCAGAGGAGCAGAGAAACAAAAACAGAGAGGAAGGAGGGATGGATGGGCATACAAAGGACGGAGGAGGGATGAGATGGCGTAATGATGTGTTCGGTTACTGGCTGTTCTGTTCCGACTGTGGCAGCTACCATGGTAACCTCATAAATAGGTGCCCTACATATCAGCAGGGCATAAGGTTACACAGCTCAGTAAATAAACACACACAGCAGCGGCAGGAGACTGGTGAGGAGAAGGAGGGATGATGGGAGAGCAAAAAAATATTAGTTAAAGACAAAATAAATCAAAGGGAGTGAGGTAGAGAGAAAAACCCCTGACAGCAGTAATGATTTGATGCTCTGTGTCGGTGTTAATGTGTGTTTGTCTGTCATAGTTAATTACCTAAATCCACAACGTGTTGTTGAACGCCCACATCAGAGATGAGCTGAGGTAACCCCGCTTTCTAAGTTTATTCACGGCAATGTTGGTGCCTTATGCACACCGAGTCAGATACACACACATAAACACATGCTCCAATTGCCTTACCCTGTCTCTCTTTCTGTAGCACAACCCTAAATTACCTTTAAATATTCCCCTGGGTGGAAAGGAGAGCCAGCGCACACACACACATGCCTGCACACACACACTCGCATATACGCAATCACAGAACAAAACACCAGTTAGAAACCAGGAAAAGTCAACAAAGAGCCACTCCTAACACAATGAGCTGTTCCATTCCGTGATTCACAGCGCCAGGTTTTTTTATTCAGACCCAGATAGGGAAACTGTATCAGCGTGCTCATCGCAGCTAATGAATACTATTCATCACGGCCCATCAATTACAGTGGCATCAACCCCGTTGTCTCGCAGCGATAAAATTCTCGCCTGGCGTTCAATGTGACATGTATTGAAAGCAAGAGAAGCTTTCTTTCATGTTGTCTATTCTCTGTATAATGCTGTCAATCACTCTGTTTCTGTTCTGTGTGCCCGTCACTTTGTCAGTCACTCCCCGACTGCCTGGCTATGTGCCTCTTACACCATGGCAACAGCAACCTGTAAAATACATTTTCAGATGGCTGTGTATGATGATCCAAACTCTCGATTATAACATATCAACATATCAATCTTTACTATCTGCAACTACAGTGAACGTGAGTTACATCAAAGCCGAACAGCATGCAGATATCCTCCAAAATCACAAAACAGGACTTCAATAAAGAAATGTGTCCTGCCTCTGCTGATATCCGCTCTAACTACGACACTGATTTGCAACAGATTTGTGTGGTGCCACACTCCAAATACAAGAAGAGACATTCTACAAAACAATAAGCGAGTGCTTCAATCGCAGAGAGTTGGACTCGGTAATGATTTTTTTCACCATTCACAAAGAATAATAATTCGGGTCTGAGATGTGCAGTTTGCAGACAATACATGATTTAAATCCCTGAAATTCCTATTCCCCCATTTCCTGGAGGAGTTTTAAATAAAACAACTGAATGTGCACTCCGAAATCTCGGGTGGAGAGTTGATACATGGGCAATCATGCAGCTGTAATAGTGTGAAACTGTAAATGTCTAGTCGTCTCTCTGGCTGCCCATCAACTCCTGCATTTTACACTTGTTTTAATTTCAAGGTGTGCATTTCACTTACTCTGATCACCTCTGGAGTCTGCTGGATGAGGAGGGTTGAACCAGTGTCTCTCACAGCAGCAGCAGCAGCAGCAGCAGCAGCAGCAAGGTCGCCAACAGCGACGGCAGCGTCTCTTGCAGCTACCACGACTGGGATGGCAGCAGGGGCTGGAGCTTCAGGTGCAGCCACAGGTGCAGGTTCAGCTGAATGTGTGGAGGAATGCAAGCTTGCAGGTGCAGGTGTTACAGGGGCAGGGATGGGTGTTGGATCACTTGTAGAGGCTTCTGTAACTGTATCTAAAGCCTCAGTTACAGGCTCAGGTATAGGTGTAGGTAGAGGTTTGGGGGCAGCTTCAGGTGTAGGCTTAGGTGCAGGTTCAGATGCAGCACTGATCACAGCTTCAGATACTGGAGCTATGGGTGCTGGTGCAGGTGAAACTGCAGGTGTATTTGACAGTTTTGGTGGTATAGCTGGGATTTGTGTTGCTGAATTTGTGTGCACGGATGGAGCAGTGGGAGCAGCTGGTGGGCCTGTGCCCCCCAGAGGGGTATCAGCCCTGCCAGTGGTGGCCAGTGTATCCTGCAGGAGCCTCATAACCTCCCGCTCTTTCCCACTGTTCCTCTCAGCGCTCCCTGTGCTCCCCGCCCCAGAATCCACCAGCTCCTGGGCGAAACTCTCAATGCTCTCTAGGATCCTCAGCAGCAGTGCCCCATCCTCCTCCTCTCCCACCACAGCTTCACTGCTCCCTCCCTGGGGAGGTGGGGGACTCTGGGGAGTCCTGGAGGTAGGGCCATTCATGGCTAGGTGGCTGGCTGGCTTCTGGACCTGGAACTGGGCTATTTTAGGCTGAGTGTCACTGGAAGTGATTCCCTGGCCTCCATCTCTCTTCCTGGTTTTGGCTGGAAGTGGAGGCTCGATGTTTCTGGGGTGACTCATACTCTGAGACAGATTCTCCAAGTCCATCAGCAGCTTGTCAATGTCATCGTTCCTGTGTGAGACAGCTTTGGGTGCTGGTGTTAGTGAGGGAGATGAAGGCCAGGAGGGGCTGTATGTTGTATTTGAAGAGTTATGGAGTGTGTTTGGATGGGACAGGTGCATGTGTTGACCCAACGTTATCCCGTTTTTGTTCTGGGGAGTGTTCACCCCTCTGGTTGGAGTGTGTTGTGAGATTTGTTCAGGTGTCTTTACAACATCTGCCTCCTCCTCCTCAATATAAAGAGCCTCCATTGGGGATGCTGGAGGAGTGTGTGCGTATGGTGGGGTCGGGGAGGTACGGAGAGGGGAGGGAGAGTGTGTTGGAGAGGAGCTGGATGAAGAGCATGTGATAGATGGAGGAGAGAGTGTGTGTTGTGTGATAGAGGAAGGATGTTGTAGTCCGTTGGTGAGTGAAGGGGCTCTGGACGGGGAACTTTGGGCTGGTTTCGTGTGGATGGAGTCTGATTTCAAAGAAGATGAGGAGGAGGATGAAACAGAGGAGGGAGTGGACGATGCAGAATGAGGTACAGTCTTTGGGATGGGAGGTGACAGCACCACGTCCTCATAGCGAGGAGGTTGCTCATTGCCAAATATGGGAGAGTACGGTCCCTGCTGGATGGAGTGAAGAGTGTTGACCAGTTCAGCAAGATCACTGTGCCCGCTTCCAGGCGAACCCTGACCTGCCTGCCCACTGCCTCCCAAACTTCCAATTCCCTCCAGCTCCAGAGGTAATCTCCTCAAATAGGAGCTGAGTCGAGTCATCACAGCCCGATACACACTGTCAGGACTGGCTCCTCCGTCCTCTGGCCCTCCACCAGCTTTGTGTCTGATGCACTGCTTGATGATGTCGGTGCATTTCTTTAAGTCTTCAGAGCATTTGAGCAGGATGTCAAGGCAGGCACGGATGTCCTCGCCACCTGCACCCCCAGTGCCTGCCTCCGCGCGTGTCTTCTCCAGCAGACGGGCAATCAGGTTCTCCTCTCCCAGGGTGTTGCGGTACAGGGAGGCCACCGTGTTCAGACTTTGGTCCAAAGACCCAATACTCGATAGACTGCTTGTTGATCCACCACCCACTTTGGTGATGGCTGACAAGGTGGCTGTGCTGCCCTTTAGCTTTGTCTCCTCAAGGCCTGCTACCTTCCCTGGCACAAATGGTGGCAGGTTCTCATCGTTAGATGTACCCGTGCCATTTGTCATGCCATTAGCAGTTCCGTTTGTGGTGATGTTGGAGCTGAAGTGGCCGTAGATGATCTCCAGGTCGGTGGAACGACGGCTGAGAGAGTCAGGACGGACCTTACGTCCTTTCCGGAAGGTGACGTGGCTGGAGGAGGAAAGGCGGAGCTTGTCAAAAGAGAACTCTTTGAGCTTACCACTGGCCAGGTTGATGGCCTCTTCGGTAATGTCCTTCAGACTGCCAGAGGAGCTCAGGTTCCCAGTCGATCCTCCGCTGGTGGGGGCTTTTTTACCACGCCACGTGGGGCTGTCATCCCCTAAAGACAAATTGCCACTGCTGCCTGCCCTCTCTAGACCATTATAACTAGTATCCATGGTAATTTTACCATGATTGGGAAGTTGCGTGATCATGTTATGGGAGTGTATGAGTGAGCAGTTTGGGTCAGTGTATGCACAGTCTGGTGCAACAAGCAGCTCGGAGCAGGTGCCGCGGTGTGCGACGGTACAGTCTAGTCCCTGGGACAGCGCCCCACATGGCCCTGAGCAGTAGTGCACAGCGTGGGAGTGAGTGCGCCGGTCCACTACCACACTGTTGTAGCAGCTCACACTGCTCACCACTACACGATAGGCTGCTGCCATGGTGACCAATATCCTTCAGGGCATAGGAAGGTAGAAATAATATCAAAGTGTAAAACAATATAGCTTAAAAATAAAGAAAAAGGATGGATGATAATGTTAAGGTGAAACTCCTTCAGTTTAGAGAGAAAAATAATTAACGTCTAAATACTGAATCTTCTCTCTGAAAAAAAAAGGTCTTTCAACTGCATGGTGACAATTTTCAGACATAATAATACGATGATTAAAACAAAAAAAGGTAAAAAGAGACGTCTACAACAATGACTTCCAAAGTTAATATCCTTTCATGCTTCCACCCACAAGAGTTTTAAAGGGTTCCACTTTAGCAGAGGATGAAAAACGGTAAATTCCTTGTCTGAGAGCTCTGGGCCTCTTAATAACAGCTGTAAGGTTCCTCCTCTCTCCACAGGCTGCCTCTCCGTTTCCTCTCTAGCAGCAGCTCATTAGCCACTAATGACAGCTGTGGAGGACGGCGACAGCGGAAGATCCAGCTGGGGTATCACCCATCCCTCCAAAGAAGTAGCCCCAGGGGCCTAATCCGAGGCCAGCGAGACCTTAACATCGCCCCAGCCTTGGCTCATCCCTTGAGCAACGAGATGTAGGGAGAACCCCGTTATCTCACTCTGTGGTTTCTGAAGTCCTGACGGAACTGAGGAGCGTTTGCTGACTCCAGCACAGCTGCAGAATAGCAGGGGACCGACCCGCAGATGGCCAACTGCCTCTTTCTTTCTGTGCGTGTGTTTCTGGATCTCTGTCAGTCCCGTACTCAGTCTCGCCCCTTCCGTCTCCTGCTGTCGGCCATGTGTCGGAGGGAGAGTGTGTTTCTGACAGGAGGACACCACCTGCGAGTCAGCAGAGAAGAAAGGGAGGGAGGGAGGGTGCAACAGAGGGAAAAGGAAAAACAGAGGAGGAGAAAGTAAATCATTAAGACAGCCATTAAAATGTGGATAATTGAGAATGTGTGTGCATATATATGGAGTTGTGTATGAGCATGACCCTCTCCCTCCAGCTCTCAACCAGGTGACAGCTGATAGGACGGCTTATGAGGGTTTAATCAGCAAACCGCAAACTTAACTTCCTGCCACATCAACCTCAAACACACACACACATACACACACAGATCAAAAGGAGGGGAGGAGGGGAAGCAGAAGCCTGGAAGGTTAAACAGGCAAAGCAGGAAAAAGATGACTCCCTCTCTCATCACAGCAGAGCTACAAAGAGCTTTCTCTCTGACCCCGATGAGAAATCATGACTCAGTAAAAGAGAGGCAGGTGTGACGGAAGGGGAAAACACCTGTTGCTTTCCATCCTGTTGTTGTTTTTCTATGCTCCAGCGCAAATCCTACTTTATTTTTGTAAATGCAATTAAGAAATATTTTTCTGTTTTACTATTGTGTTTTATTCTATTTCATTCTTTTCAACTTCCAAAAAAAGAGCCATGCCAAACTTGTGTAACAAGTGACGTATCCTCATACAACAGTTAGTATGATATCTAACATTTTAGTGCCCAGTGAATTAGCGCCCCATCAGTTAAGTTTGATTTAGGAAAAGAATCATGGTTGAGTGTCACCATGCTACATACTCAAGGCTCCTTGATGCTCAATGTTAGATACATATACCGAGACAGACAGAGCTTTCTGTCCACAGTCTGTTTTCACTTCGTCAGAATATGTGCACGTTTTCTGAAAGCTACGGACAAAATGGAGCAGTACCACCAGAGATCACGGGGGCAGTGTAGCGTAGTTCCAGCGAGATACAACCATAGGACACTCAGAAGACATTTTGAAAAATGGCAGAACGTAACAAATCTGTAATATAGTGAAAAGAATTCTCTGTCTACATGTCATGGTGTATTTTATGGCCTCACAGATCACCACCATCTTCAATGCTACCTTCATTAAAAGGTACATTATTACGACCTCCTCCACCATTGCCTCATTTGTTGTTGTCTGAAACTTTTGACTCTGCCCTCTTGTGCCATTTATTGCCTTTATCTATGCCAACATAAAGGACGCATGGAATTACTAGGCCTCAGAGATAGGATAAGGAGCTTGGACATCTGGAGGGAGCGTGGAGTCGAGCCGCTGCTCCTCCGCGTCGAAAGGGGTCAGTTGAGGTGGTTCGGGCATCTGATCAGGATGTTAGAGGTGTTCTGGGCACGTCCCACTGGTAGGAGGCCCAGGGGCAGACCCAGAACACGCTGGAGGGATTACATATCTCAGGAGGAGCTGGAAAGAGTTGCTGGGGAGAGGAACATCTGGAATACTTTGCCTGTCGCCCCCTTCGGATAAGCGTTTGAAAATGGATGAATGGAACTACAAGGGCAGTGAAGTTTACAATGTTTGCAACAGACTTATCTATTTTCTTAGGTAAAGAAAGAACAAATGAGCCCTTAAAATAAAGTTATGTACTTAACATAACTTGACGATGTACCTTATAATAGTTCACTTGGTTTCACATGGGACAGGAACACGAAGGTTGTGTTTGTTTGTTTGACCCAACCACCACCCCAACCTGCGTCCTCACAAGAACTCTTTATATTACTTTTTTGTTACACCTATCAGCGCATCCCTCACCTGTTCGCAGCCTTCATGATTAAGTGGATTATAAACAAATTCTAGCGCATTACTTTTCATAGGGGTACAAAGAGTGCATGAGCACAGCCTAAACAAAGAGCTGCTTGATTTATTACAAGCCTAAATAAAGCAGATGCTCCTCACAGGGCTCTACAAGTTAAATTTTTGAAGCCAGCAGACAGTGAAACATGCTTCAGATTTCAGTCTTGATGATTTCTAGCTTGGGATCTTAAAACCTTTTTTTTTAATGATACCAGTAACACGCCACATACCAGGAACTAACAGAGCCTGACTGGAAGGTAAACACATTGTGCTGTAAACTTTGCATTGCTCTCACTCTCTGTTATTCTCCATATCTCTCCCCTGTGCTGAATACACTCAGATGCTTCCATGTCTCAGTTTCCAATTGCAGCAACTTCGTTTTCTATTTCTTCCTCTCTTTTCTCTCCACCTCCGCAGGAGCAATGCATTCCCCAGAGCTGTGCCCTCCTACACATGCATGCCCATACTTACTGTAAATACATATGCATTAACTGTAATACAGCGGTGAGACGGCACCACTACAGCCACAACCACACGCATGCAATCTAACCTCAGGCTTAATCTCAACTATACAAACATACTGTGTATTTACAGAAACCGTCAGGGTATGAAAGACGTATTTATTGAACAAAGTTGAATCTAGAAACAATTTAAAAGAAACAAAAAAGTCAAATTCTTGTACTCAAATAAATGACTTTTTTCATGACTGACACACAGCTGATAGTTTATATAAGTTCAGAGCTGCATACCTGTGGGATGCAGGATTTTCAGAATAACCGCAGGAAGAAAGAACAACACTGAAAGGTTATTACAACTCAGACTGAGAGCGCGGACATATGATCCGTCGTGGGTTCCCGGGGGAATTATGGAGCGGGAGTTTCCTACTTAAAATGTGTGAAAAAGAGCAACTGGGGAGAGACGGGGGGGAGGAGGAATGATTGGTGGGCCTGTGGGTGGGGGAGAGCGGCTGGCAAGGTGGGGACGGGGGTTTGTGACACCTGGAAAAACAACTATTAAGGAGTTTAATGGAAAAAACAGGCGGCCACCTCATCCCTCTGTCTCGCTTTCTCTGTCTCCCCTTTCTCCCCACACAAACACAACAGCTGGATGCTGCTGAATCAGTCTCCTGAGCAGGAAATTACACTTCCTGGCAAACTGCACTTTAAATCCGGCAGTTAGAAATAGACATTATAGGATCGTAATCGCACACACACGTTAAATGTATCCACTCGCGCTCCTTCCTCTCTGCTGTACACATACTTAACGTCTGTGTGTATGTCTCGGTAAACGACGGCTTCCCAAAGTGATACCGAGGATGTAAACAAACTCTGCTGATGTTTATAACACTCACACACATACAGTGCGCCCACTCGTGAATGCCTGCACATGCCTCACTGACACATATTACAGAAAAAGATGATTCCCTAGTGCACACACACACACACACACACACACACACACACACACACACACACACACACACACACACACAAACATACACACACATTCTGTGGTATCTTTTCAAGCCCTGCTATGATTTAGTGGCAGCTAAGTGATGTTTCTCTTTTTTTTTTCTGGGTATGTTTTATGGTCGAGTTAGCGGAGAATGCGTGGAGGTATCAGCTTTCAGTTTAATGTCAACAAGCCAAAGCTTAAAGCTGAAAATGGGAATGTCCTCAGACGTGAAAAATGTGGGTTTATTTTTGAGAAATCCTGCAAGAGAAAACTGACAAAAAAACATTTGTTAACTCTCATAATCTGTAATCCAAACACAGGTTTTGTTTCATTGCTAAAACAAATTAAGAAATGAAGACAAATTAAACAAATTGTCACCAGACTGAAACATTGCTATGACCAAGTGTACAGTGAAGGTTATTTTTTAAGCTTGACATAAGATTTTAAAGGCCCAATCTGTAGGATTTAAGGGGGATATATAGTGGTTAGCATTAGGGTTGCGCCGATGGGCGATCCGATCGCCCATCGGCGATAGAAGGGTTGTTTCACGATGTCTTTTTTTATATGACGATGCAATCGCGAGGTGTGGGGGGGAGACAGCGCGTGTGTGGAGCATGCTGACGAGATCGAGGCTGAACGAGGCTGAGTGAGAGGAGACAGAGGGAGGCTGCTTAGTGAGAGAGCGGAGGGGGGGATCAACGCCTCCGCCCGCTCGACACAAGCATACTCGGGCGTACTATAAGCGGAGCGGACTCCGCGAGGAATGTCCGCAGTCATTCGGGCTTTCATAGTCGAGCGCACTTCCGCGTTGTAGTTTCCTGTAAAAATGTCCGTGAAAAATCCCCGCGATGTGAAAAATACATGCCGAGCAGTCACTGGTGCGCGGAGCAGAGTCCGCGCGGTCGTAAAATCTGAGCTTTGTGCGCACAGAGCTTGCAGACGTCCGCTTTGAGTCCGCGCGGATCTCCGCGGAGTCCGTTCCGCGTATGTTCCACCCGAGTATGTTGAGCGGTGAACAAACCAAACAACACAATGTCAGGAGAAATTGAAAAGATATGCCATCTATGTAAAGTCAACTTGCTAATTAAGGAGCCATTACATGTTCAAGAGTTTTATAATGCTGCTCAAACGCCAAAGAGAGGCTATAAGTGAACGTTTCAGCGGCGACGCCGATACCGATCCGATATTCGGATCGGTATCGGCCGCCGGTATTAGCAAAAAACGTGCATCGGCATCGGATCGGACTGCATGGAAAAATGCCAATCCAAGAACTCCGATCCAGGTTTTCCGGCCAGCCCAGCGCTCCGCAATTCAAGCAGTCTATTCCAGTGATCCACTCCAGCACTTACTATCAATCCACCAGGCCAGCATGCAGGCACACAGGAAACAGCAGCACCAGGCTGGCACTGACACTACAAAAATAACTGAAAAGGAAAGGCTGCATTGTTTGTTAAATGTCAACAATGTCTTGTGGTGTTAATCAATTTTTTATTTAATCTATTTTTTATTTATTAAGGGGCCAAAGCAGCCAAAGCAAACCAGCTATATTTTTTATTTAATGTTAATGTTCAAGTTTAAAGTTTGTTTATTTAACCCTGTTCACAATAAACAGGTCAGTTTGTCATACCAACTGTTGTGGATCATTCTACAGTAACTAACCTGAATAAATAGTTGTTCTTGTTAGAGTAATATCGCTTGATCAAACCTTTTCTAACATGACTGACATGACATGACTATGTGCTTGGATCGGATCAGCATCGGTATCAGCCAAAACTCAAGGCTGCAATATCGTTATCAGATCGGAAGTGAAAAAGCTGGTTCGGGACATCCCTAATTTCTACAGTAGCCCAAAACAGACAAACCAAGAACTGTCTCTTGAGAAGGCAATTTGCGTCGGCTACTGTAATTAGAGGCCCCTCGTGATGAGCAGCAACGGAAAGACAGTGATTTTTCAAACCTAAACAACTATATTCAGTCTTCACTGGTGTAAATCACCAGGTCCAATTGTTTTGGAGAGATGGAGACCTGTACGGATAATTCGACCCACGGTAAAAACCTCCTGAATGTCTAGATCAGAAAAAAGGTGAGCACACATTAAGTTTTCAGAGAGAAAGGGTGAGCAAACATTAGCAGGTGCTGGTCTATCTGTCCGTCTGTAATGTGCCGAACAGCGAAGGAGAAATCTTTCACTTAAACTGATTTATTCAGTGTTTTCTCCAGTTTTAATCACCCTGTCAGTGTGTTTTGGAGAGGAAGAGACCTCTGCCGATAATTCGGCTTCCGGTAAAAACCTCCTGAACAATCAACACTGAAGGAATTCTAACTGGGAGAACCTTCAGCTGTTTCAGTTTTAATATGACACAGTATTCCTTTAACAGAAGGCACTTTAATGCAATTTACAGTGGAATTCCTATCCATCCTGTTATCCTCTGCTTCCTCCACTTCCTCTTTCTTTTACTGCTCTGTCTGTGTGAATGGATTCAAAAGCAGCATCAGCAGAGCAGAGGAGGTAAACTGTGTTCTCTGAGTTTCCCTGAGGTTGTCTGTGACAACCTCTTCCCCTCTCTACGTCCAGTCCTCTCCTTCTCTCCAAATTTCTCTACCTCTTCACCCCTCCCTCCCTCCCTTCTTTCTCCTCCATCTAAAAAAGTTTTCCCTTCAATGTGACCTTCACCAGGAAGCACTAAATCACCGGAGGCCACTTCTGTCACATCTCCACTCCAGCCACTAAAAGTATGTTTGAGAGTGTGTATGTGTGTGCGTGCATCAGCAAATGTGCGTGAAAAGAGGTCGTGTATTTTGTGCGACTTTGCCCTCGTGAATGTGTGCATGCTGTTGTGCTGTGCGTGTGAGAAGGGGCCAGGGGGGCCTCCCAGGGGAAGTGGGTCTTTGTGAGGAAGAAGAAGGCCCAAATAGGAACCCCAAACATACCCCCAGGGAGAGAGGACAGGTCTGTGCTAGCCCTCTCACTGTACACACATACACACACACACACACAAACACACAGCTTGATGCACAACCTCAGTGTTACCACTGAGATCACACAGAGAGAACAGAGAGCTCTGCTATGCCATGCAAATACTAAACAGATCCAAGAGAAAGAGACTCTGTAGCTCTGTGGGTATTGACTCGTGCTCTACAATGGGGGACAACAGCAGCAACAGAAGAGGGATTACTGGGTTTTATCCAACATTACTCTCCTCTGAGAAACACAAACACATGTTCTCCTCAGGAAATGCATACAAATACATGCAAACCCTGTACTACTATGCATAATTTTAATACAAAACAAGTATATCCATCTATCTATCCTTTCGTTCTTTAAAGGGACAGTTCACTCCAAAATCAGAAACACGTTTTTCCTCTTACCTGTAGTGCTATTTATCCGTCTAGATTGTTATAGTGTGAGTTGCTGAGTACTGGAGATATCAGCCGTAGAGGTGTCTACTTCCTCTCGGATGTAATGGAGCGAGATGGCACTCAGCTTGTGGTGCTCAAAGCGACAAAGAATTCTTTGCAAAAACTCAACAGCAATGTCTCTTTCCAGAAATCATGACCCGATTAATCAAGATATTCCACGGTCCTTGTTGTGAGCAGTTTCATGTAGGAACTATTTTCTCTCCACCAAACTACACCAGCTAACTGTATCATGCAAAGAAGGAAGAGTGCATCTACTGTTAGCTCACCTAGCACCACTGAGCTAGCTAACGTTACAGCTCAGCCAAAGAGGACACTATTAATGTTGACATCTTGGACTGTCACAAGCATGAGCCTTTCGTCCATGAGTAGATGCACTCTTCCTTTTGCAAAGTGATACAGTTGGCGGGTGTAGTACGGCAGAAAGAAAATCGTTCCTACATGAAATTGCACAAAACAAGATCTGTGGATTATCTTGAGTAACCGGGTCATGATTTCTGGAACAAGACACATTGCTTTTGAGATTTTCAAATGGATGTTTTGGCGCTTTGAGCATCACAAGCCGAGCAACATATCCTCGTTTGGATGACATTGAACAAATTAGCGTCCCATGAATGGCATTGTCAGGTAACTGATTTGACGTAAATTTACTTAGGTTAGGTTTAGGAAAAGAAACATGGTGACAATGTACCTTAAAATAACTCAAAGTTTACTTGGTTTCACACGGTCCTCATCACCAGTCTCCTAGGGGAACGGCTTGTGTTTAGTGACCCATCCACCACCTGAACCTGCCTCCTTACACAGACTTTCAGCCTTCATGCTTACTTACTCCCATCAGCGGACTGCAGCCTTCCTGTTTACATGAGTCATGCACGAATTACAGGCTCATAATTATATGTGTTATACACGAATTGTGGTGTGTTACTTTTAGTAGGTACAGTATTAACAGATCATGAGAACACCCTGAGCCAAGTGCCATCTAGTTCCATTATACTGAAGAGAAGGCAGACATCTCTACGGCTGATATCTCCAACACTCACACCAAAACAATCTAGATTGATAAATAGCACTACAGGTAAAAGGAAGAATATGTATTTTAGATTTCGGGGTGAACTGCCCCTTTAAGTCTTTGTTTCACTTTTCCCCTCTCCCATACTGTGATCTTAACGAATGTCAAACGGACTAACTGCAGTTCTGACCCACTTCTCTGATTCTTTCTATAATCCACACATGAATAATTTACTCTGACTTCTAAGTGCCTGTTTGACTTATCTCTCACACACACACACACACACACACACACACACGCGCGCGCACACACGTTCATCGTCTGCGCATCAATCAACTGTCTCCCTGTCATTTTCTGGCAGAAAGACAGAGGTGCAGACAGATAAAAAGATACTCAGGCGGACAGCTCTGTCCTCATCAGGCCCGGGCTGTGCTCTAACAATTATCATCATTTTCTCCGTTAGCTACAGCTGCAGAGAACGTTGGCGTGTCAGAGTGGGGAATAAATGGGAGAAAAACTGCCTGTCTGGCAATCAGACCGTCCAAAATGGGAAGCAATTGCCTCACTTGTGAAGGTGAAGACAGTGCAACCTAAAGCGATCAGCACAAGAGACAAACTACAGAAGGGAATTTAAATGCAGTTGTTTGAGTTTGAGAGTCTTGGTGGCCCTGAAGTACAAACCTCATCTTCACGATACTTAAGGTTTTAATCCCACAAATATTCCCTTCCAGTCCCCTTCTTTTCTGTCTGCTGTCTCAGGGCCTTGACACACCAAGCCGACAGTCTGACACTGGCAGTGCTGGACCTTCGTTGAGCATCTGTCGCACTAGTTTGTGTGTCCCGCACCCCTGGCACTAGTTGGCCATGGACGACTTTTTACAATTCAGCACGTTAAATCACTGTCGGAGACATCGGAGTCCGTCTGTGAGTGAAATCCGTCAGATTAGCAGTTAAACTTAGTGCACGAAAAGAGAAATGAAATTGAGGAAAGTAAACAAAAGTAAAAAGGGTGTGAGATAAAAAAAGAAACTTGTTGCATTAGTTAATTTTATGTTTTCAGCCAGTGATCTCTCTAGCAGAAATGGTTCGTAATTCTTTTTGTTACTGTTCGCTAGCGCATGGTTTCCTTTGCTCTTCCAACACTGGGTTATGAACATGCTAATTGGCTAACTAGCATCTTGAATTCGTCCTGTCTGGTGGTCTGGTTTCCCCTTATGAATGAAGAATGCAGACAACCACTGCCTGCTGCTATGGAGAGTGATTTCCTCTCTGCAGGTGCAGAACAGATGTGCTAGTTGGTTGTTACCTGTAGTCTTTGCGGTGTGTTCAGGTGCAATTTTGTGTCCGAGACACGGGCAACATGAGGCGATGCAACAGTCCGCCTCCATCGCCACTAGTTCTTTGATTTTGTCTGGGCCTTAATACACCAAAAATACCTTAAAAAACAACAAATTTAACGTGTAATTTAAAACACAGCAGGAGGTTTCTGGTGACCTGCCAGATGCACAAGGCCACGAGTCTTTCTTGAGGAGGAGAGCCGGAGTTTTGGTAGCCTGGATTGCGAGAAAAGCCCAGCCAGGTCCCTCACAGAGACGACAAGGGAGCTGCTATGAAAACACGACGCCTCGAATAAAGACACATTTTTATAAAAATTAGAAAGCATAAAATAACCATTTTCTGCCATCTATGAGTGAGGAGTATCCCTAAAATGTAAAGGAGTATGTGTTTGTTGTCAAAACTTAAAGACTGAATATACACAGTAAGGTATGTGTGTGTGTGTGTGTGTGTGTGTGTGTGTGTGTGTGTGTGCGCGTGTGTGTGTGTGTGTGTGTGTATCTGGCAGAGACTTGGGGGTTCTCTCGTTATGTCTGCCAAACTTATTGTCTGGATGAGACCCAGGCTGCTGAGAGCACAAATCACTGCACTCTGGAGACACACACACACACACACAAACACAGCTGTACACGATGAAACCACGTCTGCAGGCTTGATAGAGCACGTCCCAGAGTAATATCGTTGGTCTTTATAGGTCAGAGCAGCAGTCAAGGCTGAACAGGACTGAGCTACACGCAGGCAGGTTGCAGGCCAACGGGGACAGCATTATAAAATCACTGTGGAGGCATTTTTAATGTAAACAGAGACAGGAAACACAGGACAAAAGGAGTATTGATTTATATTTGTATAGCTAGTATTCATCTTAATGTTATGAAAGAAGCTGATTAATGTGTTTTCTCTTTCTTCTCTCTACCAGGCAACAAAGTCGGATGGTCTTTGTAGGTCAATGCAGCAGGCAGTAGTGGGCTTTAAAGACATTTCTGCTTCTATAGACAGCACAGATGAAAATGGCTCAACACAGAACAAACAGGGCGTTACAAAATGTTTCAGTGCACAGAACAAACTAGAAAGGACGAGATGTGATGTGTGGGATACAGAAGATTCTACTGAACACTGATAAATGATCACATGAAGTTATTGTCAAGCAATAGCTAAAATAATACTCAATATTTTTTTTAGATTTTAGTGTAACTAGTGTTCACCATGATTGCAAGACGCAATAATCAAGGAAAATACCGTGTTGTTGTCTAATAATTTATTGAACTGATTCAGATTCAGAGGGCTACAGCGCGATTATAAAATGATTATCGATGCATCTCATTGATCAAATTTTTTTAATTCCTTCCTTATTTCCCTTTTTCTCACTGTGTGACTATCTGCTTCTTTAAAAACACATCTGTAATAATCTATGACTAAAATAAACATGCATTTACTTGTGTTTTCTTTTATTAATACAATAGCATTAAGTTAGAACATAAATATGGTGCATATGGTTAACATCTGCTACGTTTCATCAACCAACTCGTTCAGCTATGAGAACCATACAGCCTGGTCTTAGAAAATTGTTACAGGTGATCACAATGTTGAAAGCACTTTTCTGCATTGAAACAATCTTTCAGAGACATAATCGTTGGAATATAGCGAGGTTATCGTTTGGTTATTGTTTGCTCCACAGACTGAGGGCACAGAAAGGCCAGCAGAACGGAAGGCGCAGTAAAAATGAAACTTAACCGTCAGTGTGCTGGGTCTAGAGTTTGCTTTCAGTCACAAACAGTTGCTCCTCTCATCCATCTATCTGATGTGATCAGCTGTGATGGGATGGACCTATCAATTATCTACCATATGACTCAAAACTCTGCAAACTGCTGCAGAGTTCTGCCTGCGCTGCGTTCACAGACCTGCAAAAACCTCGCCACACATAGATTGTAAGTCTGTGGGAAACACTGTGATGCATCTAAGAATCATTTTTTGCCAGAGCCCTATAGTCCTACATTATCCTTTCGACATCTATGTATAGCTTCAACAAAAAGTAAAGTAGTTGATTAAATTAAAAAAAGGCAATTCTATTGACAATCGATTCACTCGTGCAGCACAAATGCCAAAAATGTGCTTGTACCAGCTTCTAAAAAAATCAACATGTGATGTTTTTGTCTGTCTTACATCAAAGTAAACTGAATATTTCTGGGTTTTGTACTGTTGGTGAAAAAAACAAGCTATCTGAACACGTCTCCTTTGGCTGTGGGAGACGATTATCGGCATTTATCACAACTTGCGGACATTTTACAGCTGATCAATTCATCGAGAAAAGAACTATTAGCTGCACCCATACATCCAGTAATAAACCAAAGCATTAGTCACTGGAATTGTGCTTACATTAGCTGACCGCCATCAGCTGCTCCATTTATGCTTCATTGTCATTCATCATCTTTTTGCCTGCCAGCTGACTAGTGACTTGACATTCAATCATAATTTTGCGGTTATACACTATTACTATTAGACATCACCCCAAACCATGTACAAAATATTTCTTATTGTTGAGGTAATGAAGACTCGATGTTCATGGCAGGGGAGATTATTTTCCCAGCAGCATCCTGCTTCCCATCAGATTCTGTAAGAGAGCTCTATCAAAGACTTTTTATGACTGTACAGAGAAAATTACCGCAAAACCAAAGTGCTCTTCCAGAACATATTTAGTTTCAAATATGTACAGTGAACAAGGTGAAATGTCTCGTAACTGCCTTCGGATCCGACAGCAACACTCGTCCTCTTGCTCTCACTTGCTCCACTACTTCTACCTTTCTCTTTCTCTTTTATTCTTATCACACTCCCAATATTTTTCCATTTTCTCCCTCCTTCATTTACTTAATTCTTCCCTCCTCTTCTCTAACTGGCTGCGTGCTCCTGCTTCACAGACTGAGAAGGCACAAGTGTCTCCTCCACAGCTCCAGTGCTATACCAGCTGTTCCTCCAGCGCTCTTCACAACTCTCAGGAAAGTGGGCAGTGTGAATAGCTCGCCACCTCATTAGGAACAAAAAAGTAACCCCAAGGACTACAGGACACACGGACACACGGACACACACACACACGCAGCAGATATCCCCTTACGGAAGGTGTCGAGGGCAAAGAAGAGGATGTTTTTGTGCTTCAGCGCAGATGAGGGAAAACGGTGACTCACGTCTTTTCTTATCCTTAAATGTTTCCTGGTTAAAAAAAGTATGGCCTTATAAGGCTAACACACAGTCTTAATCACACACACATACACACACACACACACACACACACACACACACAAAAACCCTGTTGTTCCTCTGCAGAGGGTAGAAAAAACATGGCGTAAATATGCAACACTGTAGGCCACATGAGACGATGATGATGAAAGCTGGCATCTGCTTCAAAACATCCAAACGTGCAGTACACACACACATATTTGTACACACATACACACACAGAAAAGAGTGCTCACACACACACACACACACACACACACACACAATTGCAGATAGAAACATACACAATCAAATACACCTCTGCACTACACTCTTGCACGTGGATTCAAGCAGGCATAAGCACACACCTACGCAAACAAACACCTACACGCTTACACACACACTTACACACACACACACACACACACACACACACACACACACACACACACACACACATCTGTCCATCCTGCCTTGCCTGGAGCTCACTATGACCCGGTCGCTGCATTGCTGCTAATTTAAAAAGCACATTTCGGGTGATGTCACGCTTTTGGCTGCGTTCTGCTAATGCACATGGAGACACACAAATCAGACATCAGACGCACGCATGCCCACACAAACACGCAACCTGGCACGGGAGACAAAGGACACACAAATAAATCTAATGTAATGTGCAAAGACAGCTGACCTGGATTCAGCCAGTCGACAGTTTATTCCTGCTACCACCTACAATCCAGACCCAAAGGCAACCAGCTTACACCAACCACTTCCCAACGAGAGAGCAGACAGCTGAACGCACACACACCCAAATCCTACACTAACCTGAGGAAATATAGTAGAGAGCGAAAGGTTCTGTGTTTGGAGCAGCAGGGCTCAGAATCAATGAGGCGCAGCATTAATCAGAGCAATGAATCAGTGATAAACTGAGAACTTCATTGCAATTGAAATTCATAAGAGTCAGTTTAAACAGATTAGTTGGTTCATCAATGCACACTCCAATAAAGCTGCTGTGTTCACAATCTCTAAATCAGTTTGTTATCCTCTAAAGAGTACCGATCTAACACTATCAGACACACAATGGACAACAAAAGATCAAAATCAATGCAGCACAATCAGAGGTATCGTCTTTTTTATTCCACATATTATTCTTCCTTGTCAAAACCTGGCAAAGAAAACCTGCATTACCCAAAATGCAACTTGCCCGCTGACAGTTTGGTCTGAGATATAGGCTACTATATATACTATCTGCATTAAACAGATGTAAAGAACACACTTAGAAAAGAAAGGCCTCCAGTAAATTAGCTTTAGATTACCAATGTTAAACAGCAGACTGACTGCATTAAGAACATATAACCTGCAGTAGTTTTCCTTTAATGAAGTCACCTAATCAATAATTTTGTCAGTCAAGTTGGATTTAGCTGTTCAATAAGAATATTTGACTATGTGTTCCTTTTTCTTCCATATAGACTATAGACTGCCCTCAGCAAAGGACTTAAAGTATGTCGGGGTCTTGTTCACAAGTGAGGGTAGAATGGAGCATGAGATGGATCGGAGGTTTGTACTTGATGTAGGCATTGGGCCAGACCGTTATGGTGAAGAGGGAGCTGAGCTGGAAGGCAAAGCTTTCAATGTATTGGTCCATCTACATCCCAACCCTCACCTATGGTCATGAGCTCTGGGTAGTGATCAAAAGAATGACTTCGTGGATACAAGCATGTAGGGCTGGGCAATATGACCAAAATCTCATATCACGATATAGGTCATTTCATATCCCGATAACGATACATATCATAATATAGCACATTTTAATCCATTGAATAAAAAGTTGACGGAGTTGTCTGAGACAGACAGCGTTGGAGTTATATGAACTCGTTATGTTACTGTAAGTGCCGTAAAAGCTTTGCGAATTAAAAAGCCAAGAAGAGTAATTTATCAATGTGATCCATGCAAAAGATGGACAGACTCCAAATGACGAAAAATACTGCCGTAAAAAGTGTAATTTGCGTCACAATGATATAAACGATAGAGCAAAATATGAAACGATGGACATTTTTCTCTCGTCACACGATATATATCGTCATATCGCACAGCCCTACAAGCATGAAATAAGTTTCCTCCGTGGGGTGGCTGGGCTCAACCTTAGAGATAGGGTAAGGAGCTCGGACATTTGGAGGGAGCTCGGAGTAGGGCCGCTGCTCCTTTGCATCAAAAGGGGCCAGCTGAGGTGGTTCGGGCATCTGATTAGGATGCCTCCTGAGCCCCTCCTGTTAGAGGTGTTCCGGGCATGTCCAACTGCTAGGAGGCCACATGGTAAACCCAGAACACTCTGGAACTCGCTGAGAAGAGGGACATGGAGAGTACTTTGCCCAGCCTGCTGCCCCTGTGACTTGGCCCCAGATAAGCACATGAAAATGGATGAACTGCCAGATTCTTGAACGAGGTTCGGCGGGACATTCAGGGTGACAGCGATGTTCATGTAATATAGTAAGCAAGCCAAGTGAGCCCTCTGAGCTAATGCGTGCTAACTTTGCTAACAACAGATCGGAAAAGTGCAACACATTTTTGCCAACACTAGATAACAAACAAAATCCAGAGACTGTTTCGTATTAAGTTGCTTTGAGCTGTAAATTCACCACTTCGAAGCAGAAGGCAGTAGATCAGTGGTTCCCAACTGGTGGGTCATGGTCCAGAAGTGGGTGGATCACAAGTGACTTGCAAACATGTCGAGTTTATAAAAAGACACACTTTATTTTAAGTGCAGTGAATTTCCGGCACAGACTTTTTACTTTAAAGTGCTGTTTCCTGCTGTAGAGTAAGTGACTTATGGCCAGCTACTTGACAGAGGCAGCAAATTAGGTCAATGGCATGGCCAAACCCAAGTATGACACCAAATGTATTGAGCTATGTGGACCTTGAACTGGTGACTGAGAATAAATCTGGACCTTATGGCTGGATCAGCTAGAAACCACTGCAGTAGATAACATTATATCAGAACCTGACCAGGCAAAGCCTTTCTTACTCCAGACAGCTGCCTCCATCTCACTCAGACTCACTCTGGGTCTGGGTCTGCAGCTGCCTGTAGCCATCGCAGACATCTTCAGTGAGTGGATGGGACAACTTGATGTAGTGCAATGATTCTACTTTGGAGAGTAGCGTTAAAGCAAGTAGGGCTGACTCTGCAGCCACTACACTGCAACCTAACTGACCCCCTGACTGGGGTCTGACTGATGATTCAAATCTTTAACTTTCTTGGGGCAGTCCCACTTACCAGCTGTGCTTTCTCAAGCTCTCTTATACTTAGTGTTTAGTAAAGTCATCCCACGGTTCTCTGCTACTAAACAAGAGAAGAAAAGTCTTTGTTGACATATTATAACCTTGCTATATTTAGACTTTAAATTGCATCTCCTATATCCAATTTTTCACTGCAGTATCAAAAATGGTATTAAATAGCAATATTTTTTAAGGTATTGTATCGAAGTTAGAAATTCCATTATCTTGACAACACTGTTTCCTACATATATATAGCCTACATTTTTATTGCATTTGTTCCTTACGTGTAATCTAGTAAAGATTTATCAGCAGTATAAAAATAGCTAATATGACTAAATAAAAAGGGGTGAACACAATTCATAATGAGGTGTTGAGTGTTCAGGCGCACATAGAGCCCAAAAAGGAAGAGAAGGCAGCCAAGACTAGACGACATGGAGCCAGAACCAGACCAAGTCTCAGACCCGCTGCTGGTCAGAGCTGAAAGGCTTGTTCCAAAAAAACGTTCCGTACTCAGACATTCCCCAGATACCACAGTGCTTTTACACTAACAGACATCATTCAAAAGAGCAAAATCCACTCACAAAAAAAAAAAAAAAAAAAAGATCGCAATACACAGACTCACTCAGACACTGTGAACCCAAACTGCAACAACCTTGAAAATAAGCTGTAAACTGACAGGATGATGGATCTGCCCACAAGCAGCTGATGGTGGGAGGCATCAGCGGTGCAGCCGGTTCTGTCTAGATGTATGGTGATGTGCGTAAAGTGGGCAGGTGCGACATGACAAGTTGCGAAATGACAACATAATGTTTGTACACAAACACTCACACAGACAGAAACTAGAGGGGGTGAATCAGACGCTGGAGAGGAGAGAAAAAGGGAGAGGCAAAGCTGAGGAGAAATAGATGGAGCAGGCATCCTCATGACAGATTATGAAAGCTACCTGCTATGATGTCCAATTACTTTCTCACCGTTTTTGAACCAATAAAAGGAGCCAAAATCAAAGCTGTGAAGGAGAACAGAGGCAGTTTTTGTCCTGTTCTTCTTCCCTTGCAGCTGTTTACGCATCTTTACATGAATGAAAAGGTTATTAAAACACACTGATTAATGTTCTTGTGTGATAAAATCAGGCGGATTTCCAATAAATCATGTTCTGGTAATAATGGTAGGTTTAAAGTCAGGTTTTCTTAAGGAATGATTCAAATATCAGAGAGTTATACAGCACCAAGCCATGGATATTTCTAGTTTTGACACCATAACAGATGGAGTTTTGAGTTTGTTATTAAGGACAACTGGAACATGGCAAGTAGGGCCGCCCCCTAATCATCGACCAGAAAGGTTATTAGTCGGCAAGATTTCACTGGTCGCTTAGTTGGAGGAAAAGAACAAGCAAACAAACAAACAAGAAACTCTATTAGGAGCTGCACCTTGTCAAAATATACCAAAGCCTAAATGACTGGGCCATGTGGGAATTTAATTTGAAAGGACAGACACAGGAAGTGTCCACGCTCAGCAGTCAGACAGGAGTCAGGTTAATTTCCAGGGCTGGTACCTGCAGTTATTCCACAGGCTAGTTAATAACATGTCGGGCAGGAAATCCAAAGTGTGGGATCATTTTGAGAAGGTGAAGGACGAACCCAAGGTGATATGTAAACTCATCTTCATTGGTCGACTACAAACATGTCGCATCATCTGAAACATGGAAGTAGCTACATGCCCATTAGCCCACAGCGTCATTAACAGGCGGCTCGCTCAGTGTGTGACGTGCACTTGTAGATAAAATATAGGCCTATATTAATGAAGGTTCATTAGTACGGTTTTGTATTTCTCTGTAATGTAGCACAGTGTTAACAATGTTACTGATACTGTTCTTTCTCACACCTTCAACTCAAACCATTGTGTTGCCCCGCCCAAAATACATTATTTAATAATTACATTAACATTGTAAACATGCGGGCGACTAATCGACGAATGGCCCTCAATAATGACTACTGGTCGACGAGGAAAATTCTTAGTCGGGGTCAGCCCTAATGGCAATAATAGATATGTGAAAAAGACATCAAAATATTGCTAACTGTTTAAAAATAGTCTGACAGCTGTGTCAGAGTTCACATCTTAAACACCTCCTGGAAATGTAGTCTGGACCTCCAAAAGTAGCATCTTGAAGATGTCTCATCGGTGACGTACAGTGTATTCAGTGTCACAGGAAGACATATAAAAAATTCATTCCCGCTCGACTAAAGATGTCCTCTGGACGTCCAAACATAATGTCTTCCAGACATGTTTGTGCTCACTGGGCAGTTACATGTAGGCAGCAGGACTATGTGTTTATAATGACAGAAAGAATAAAGATCTCCAGATTTGAACAGAAATCCATATAAGAGCATGTTTAGACTGGAGAGCCGAAGCTAGACTAACTAGTCTGAGGGCCGTCTGTGAGTGTGTGTTCGTGTATGTGTGAGTATGTGTGAGTTGACTGCTGTCCCTGTCCATCAGAGGGTCATATGAGGAGCAGATTAGGGTTTCTAACCGCAAACCCCTGTCGCCATGGCCCATCGTCACGGAGAAGGTGAGGGGAGTCATCGTGTTCCGAACCGCCACTGACTCACCCCTCCTTATCTCGCCGCAATGCGCAAGAGTACACAGAATACTCACACACAAAACCACATCTAAATCAGGACTTTGTGGTGCGGCCTAACTTACATGTTCGTCATCCACTCTGCAGCTTTGACATCTCGACCGACTCTGTCGCTTTGAACCACTGCAGATGAATGTCATCATCCAAATTAGGGCTGCAACCAGTAATTACTTTCATTATGATTATTTTCTCAATTAACTAATTATCGTTTAAGACTTTAAAGTCTTTAATGGTTTGTTTTCCTGGACCAATTTTTATTGACATTTTGATTTATTTATGGATCGACAAAACAAATTAATCCAAAGTTAGAGGGAAACTTCTGTATTTTTGAACCTGGATCCAATTTTCCCATGTTTTTGTTTCTAAGCGACTAACGGAGACAGCAATTTCTGAAACTGGTTAAGTATTAAGAGAGCTTGCTTCAGCTGCAGCAGTGAAACAGGCTGCAATGTAATCCCAACGGGCAACTGCCCATAGAGATTCCATTGCAGCCTGTTTCACCTCTGTCGAGCTGTCACAGTAAGCATGGAGCCCACACTGTAACTAACTGCACTCCCTGAAGAAATATGATCATTCATTCATCTTCATCTTCTCACCGCTTCATCCTCTTGAGGGTCGCGGGAGGGCTGGAGCCTATCCCAGCTGACATCGGGTGAGAGGCAGGGTACACCCTGGACAGGTCGCCAGACTATCGCAGGGCTGACACATAGAGACAAACAACCACTCACGCTCACATTCACACCTACGGACAATTCAGAGTTATCAATTAACCTAGTCCCCAGTCTGCATGTCTTTGGACTGTGGGAGGAAGCCGGAGT
>NC_065519.1:12486212-12525071 GCF_006386435.1 Epinephelus moara
AACAGGGAAGAAACGTATATCTTTTTCCAACCTCTCCAGGTAACGAGTATCATTAATACACGACGTGCCCCAGGCACAACATTTAGCTCCAAATCCACAAAACCAGCCTGAAAATGAAGGAAATCTGAAACGACTGCATTAGAGTCAATGGAGCACAGCTGTGTTGTTGTCGGACCCTGGTATGAGCCGGCCCAATGCTACGATATGATTGGCCAGGGGGCGGTACTTAGCGAAGGGTCACTCATTAAAAACCTGTCATCTTATTCCACAAAAAAGCTCCGACCTGGCCTCTGACAGTCCCTCCTATTGTTGTCAACTTCATATTCAATGCAAGCTATGTAGCTGCATCTGCTGCATCTGGATCAACAGTCAAAATGAGAAGAGATTCGATGATATAAAACAAAAAAAAGCAGCAAATCCTCACATTTGAGAAGCTGGAAGTAGGGAATACTTTCGCATTTTCTATTGAAAAATAAAACATTTTCTATTGATTAACTACAGTTTTAAAGAAGACATACTTTTCTTTTGATCCCCTTTAATAAAACAACATGTGGCTGATACATTACCTCCACGAAGCCTTTAAGACGAAGGTTAAGACTCACATTTCTTAACACGTCACGCTACTGATTTTTGCTGACCATCGAGCCTGACCAACCCTCTAATCAGGATTTCCATGCCGTATGTCGGTATGTCAAATTTGGTCTAAATGGCCCCAACAGTAATCTAATTCATCCATACTGTTAGTGGTTTCCTTCGGACCCTGACTCAGTGTCTGGTTCTTATTCTCCTACATGGGGACTTCTCATAAACTGGCATGTGAGGCCTTGTGGGTTTCAACTCTTTATTGAAACCATAAAGACAGAGCCGACTTCACATAACCATACTTTTAAATTTAAGGAAATGAAATATATCTTTTTAATATTTTTTGGTCTGTTTGAAACGCTGTGTTTTACTGTCTCGTGGAGTTTCAGCAGGACCTGTTATGACAGTCTGCGGGACCAGCTGTCATTTTAAGCCTGTTAGGGGGGTATTTACAACCCAACATACAAACAAGCCCATAAAACTGGACTCCCCTCACCTCTCCCTCAACTCGCTTCCCTCCTTTCTATTAAACTTGTGGCAGCACACAACCTCAACTGAAGGAAAATTAGTGGGAACAACAGTAAAATGAAGATTTAATTGATATTAAGCGGCTTATGGGATTCATTACAGCGAGGGATGAAAGCTAGACTCGAAGAAGTAAACTGGATTGCTCATTTATAAGCCCAGATAACCCTATAAATAAATGCACAGCACAAACACACTTAGAAACACACGTCTGCCTCTCTGTTGCTTTCTCTCTCTCTCACACACACACACACACACACACACACACACACACACACACACACACACACGCCACATCCGCTGTTACTGGGTTATTTTCTTCCCTTGTGTTTAGAGTCTATTCTCGGAGTTGTGTTTGTGCATGTGATCCCAGTAGCTGCTCACGGTCAAATGTCCGGCTGCCTTTTCATCTCAGGGTACGAATGTGTGCACGTCCGTAGGTCTCACTGTCTCTGAGTGCGTCACACACAACTTGATCCACGGAGACAGGGCCATGTTTACACCTTCTGGTCCATATCACCACGGGCCACCACCAAAATCCTCCCTCCTATCCTTTCAATTTAACTCCCAGTATGTGTCCACTATCTGCACTCAGAGTTTCTCCTGTTTTCTTCCTCCCAACCACTCTCCCGCTCCTCTTCCATCTGTTATCTCTTAATCAACACCTCTTTAGTTTTATCCTCTGTGTGAATCACTCTCGCCCCTCTGGATCTTGAAAGATAAATACTGACAGTATCTCCTCTCCTCCTTTGTGTACTCGTGTTTTGCTTGTGCTTTTCTTGACATTTTATTTCATCTGTTTGAGACATCAACGCACACCAGCAGGGTTTTTCATTCACTTCATAAACCCTCAATGTGTGCCAAGTGCATACAGGCTCCGGCTGGGATGTGGGTTTAGCCGAGCATGTGGCTGTGGCGCTGCTGCTATAAGCCCAGGGTTTGGGTCTAGACTTTCCTAATGAGAAGCAGCCCTCTTGTACAGCACATCACAGTCAAAGACTGGGATATGACAAAGATGAATCCACATGTATGAAAGCAAATGTGCAGAAAAACTTACACGCATAGCAACAGAGTCTTTAACAAATGGAAAAATTCTTAAGTTTGAGGTGTGTCATCGCACAACATCTGGTGAGAAGCTGATTGCAACAGATCTTTGTGTGTTCTAACTCAGCCACTTTAAAACTAAAATGGTGGTATCTGTGGTATTTGTTCAGCCTGAACCCTATTTTCCCATATTTCTGTGTCTGTGACTAATGACAACAACAATTTTGTAAAATGATGCAGTAATGAGCGAGACTGCTGCAGCCGCGAGCCGCAAAACACGCCGTGGTGTAACCTCTCGGGGCATGTTTGCAATGTCAGTGCACATCCACTATAAGTGCTTGTTCCTGCCACTGAAAGACTTGGATTATTATTAAAGGTGTCTGACAACATTATGAAAAGGATCCCTACAAAGATAGATCTTTTTTGTTAGAGTGTAAGGTCCTTTGTCTTTAACCAGAAACCGCACCAAAATCGCTACCACCAAACCAGCCAGATTCCATTTAAATAAACGTAGTTTTATCACCATAAAATTAACTTCATTCAAAGCCGACAGAAACAACATGAAATCTACAAAAGCCATCTTGGTTCATTCTTCCATTGTTCCAACAATCACCAGCTCTGGTTTGGTTGACCTAAACCCTTGATTCACCCGGTTAGATCTGAAAATATGCTGCTTCCAAACAAGCTAAAATTGCTGTTTATTCAAATGGGGTGTGGTGTGTTTGGCGATGGCAGTTTTGGGGCCGTTTCTGGTGAAACAAAAAGGATCTTACTCTTTAACAAAAAGGTCTACGTCTGTAGCGATTCCTTTCCATAAGTCTGAGTCTGTTGGTGGCAACAATGAGTGCTTTTATTGGATGTATTTTGATGGTGCCAACATGCCAACAAGTGGTTGCGCTGATACTGAACCCATTTAAAAAACTATTGTCTTCGTTAGTCACATAGCGTGCTTTCACACCTGCTCTGTTTGGTTCGGTTCAATCAAACTCAAGTTCATTTGCCCCCAAAGTGTGGTTCATTTGGGCAGGTGTGAACACAGCAATCACACTCAGGTGTGCACCAGAACAACCAAACCGAGACCTTCTTGAAGAGGTGGTCTCTGTCTGGTTACAAACAAATTCTGGTGCAGTTCGTCTGTGGTGAGAACGTGTTCCAACCTGGATCTGAACCAACTGCAGTCACATGACACATTGTTTGGGTTAAACATGAGCATGTTACAGTCCTGGAGGATTATTAATGTGCACCTCCTCCTGTACTGCCTTAATATGCACATTCAGCACACCGGTAAGGTAAGACAACACGTTTACATGTCGTTTTCTATATGTTCTCTGACATTTATCCTAACGATATGAGGCAGTCTTTGTGGAGAAAAAGCTTGTTTAGTGGACTAACTTTGCACTTGAAGTATGCCCGTTCACTTACGTTTTAACAGGTCTGACGCTACGGCTGTATCTAGGCTAACATGCTAACTATTATCTGTATGTCACTAGTCACTTGAACCAAATTTAGGATGATAGGAGACCAGTTGAAATAAACCGAAATTTCCCTTTAAGCTTAATTTGTTTTGCCCTCCCTAAGATTATAATTTCTGGCAGCTATGTCATAGCCTCTAATGCTAAGATGTGACTTCCTCTTTACATTGTTGATTATTTCAATTGGCTCCAGATGTGTCCTTGCAATCAGCTTTTTAAATAGCTAAGACATTTTATGTATTAATGGTGCAACCAACCATGTAAATCCTTTCTTTTTTTGCAAACAGCTAACAGTCGACTTAGGGAGGACTTAAAAACTGGGTTGTGAATTTCAGAATAGCTGGTGAAACCCAATCCATGTGTGTAAAAGAGAGGAAATGAGAGAAAAAAGGTGATAAAGGTAGCGGTTTTGCTTTAAAAAAAAAAAAAAAACAGTGGAAACTCTGATTTAAATTCAGCAACAGGTGAAAGAGAAGAAGAGAGAAAAAAGGGTTGGAAAAGCAAAGGCAGTGTGAACAAAAGATAATAAGAAAGCAGAGAGAAACACAAGTAAAATCTTAGAGTCTGTCTGAAAAAGAAATGAGCTTAATATAATGTGACATAATGAAAAGAGTTTGTTTGTCCGACCATGTAAGAAAACTGGGTTTGGTCTCAACAAAGATTCAAAGCAAACACAAGAAGGGAAGGAGAGTGTGTTTTTTCTGGCTTCCAAATATAGCTGCAGGCTGTATTTATGTGTACCTACAGTGTGTGTGTGTGTGTGTGTGTGTGTGTGTGCACATCTGTTTGTAATATGGCAGCACAATGGCAAAGATTTACTACATGAGCTGACTCGAGTATGGCTTATTAGACTCCAATAATGTCAAACCAGGACTTAACAGAGAGCTGAGAAGGGGGGCTACCTGTCTGTGCTGTCATCACACACACATAGACACACACGTGCACAAATACACACACATTTTCTTGAAAGGCCGCCCAGCCTTGTAGGCCAAAGCTTACAAAGTAGAACGACATGGTGATCTCATGTGAGACTGCCCTGCATATAAGGAAAATATCTACCCTGGGGCAACATATATTCTCTCACACACACACACACACACACACACACTCACACACACACACACACACTGTCTTCCTGGTTTGTTTCTGTCACCTGGAGGCTAAGGAAAACAACAAGACCTTTGGTTATAGGCCAGCAAGTTAAGAGTACAAAGACAATGGCTGCAGCATGTATGACTCACCAGCATGCCACAAAGACACACACATGCACACACACGCACACACGGACACACAACCTCCCTTGGGTTAGGCTTAGAAAAGAACATTCCCTCATTATAGCAGCATAGCAGCAGTTCAAAGGCGGAGTGTGCTGTTACTATGGCTCTGACTGGCCGCGAGCCTGGACCATCACCGACTAGTACTGTCACTATTTATCATGCTGACACACTGACCAATAGCCTGGCAGGTCACACACACATGCGCACACACACACACACACACACACACACACACACACACACAGTAATGCTGGCTGGCCGAGAGTGATGTAAATTATCGAGTGGATCATCAGTCAGTGAGCGTGTAAAGTCACGAGTTAGTTCATGTATGTGATATGGATTATCTCGTGATGTAGAGATTCTTGTATGATCACGCAAATCCAGCTGTATTGTATGGAAACGTGATTTGGGCAGACGCAGAGGAGGAGAGTGAAGCTGTAAATGCTAAAACCTGTAACACTTGATATTATTGTTCTCAGGAACCCTGGCGCTCTGATCAGACAGAGAGCGTTTTAGCAGTTGGAGGCAGCTTTTTGTAATTGTTTTTAATGAGAATGAAGCTTTTTGCTCACGTTTTTTGTGTTGCGTCATGCCTGGTGTTTGTGCACTCTAGAAGCCTGGCGTCAGCTCTCTGAACTTTTGAATTGAACTTTATTTTTTAAAGAAAAGAAAAAGGTTGTCTGTGTGTATGTCTTGATTCAGTATCTTTGCTTAAGAACATATTTATTTGTTTACTTATCTACTTATTTTTATCTTTATTTAATTTTATTTTACTTTTATGTGATTATTTATTTGGTTTTCTTTTTTTATTTATTTATTTTTTATTTCATTTATATATATATATATATATATATATATAAATATATAAATTTTATTTATTTATTTTGTATTTAATTTATACATATATATTTTCTTTTTTTCATGCTCGTGACTATTTCATTTGTTTTTTTTTGTTTTATTTTGTATCTAATTTACATATTTTCTTTTTTTCATGCTCATGACCATTTAGTTAGTTATTTTTTATTTTGTATTTAATTTATATATTTTCTTTTTTCATGTTTGTGACTATTTAGTTAGTTTTTATTTATTTATTTTGTATTTAATTTATACATATATATTTTCTTTTTTCATGCTTGTAACTATTTAGTTTGTTTTTACTTTTTTATTTTGTATTTAATTTATATATTTTCTTTTTTCATGCTCGTGACTATTTAGTTAATTTTTTTAATTTATTGTGTATTTAATTTATGCATATATTTTGGCTTTTTTTCATGCTCGAAAAGTCTTCATGTCCATCTGCCTGTGGATTTTGTTCATGTATGTTCATATTGTCCTTATAAACAAATAAAAAGATAATTACCAAAAAGAAAAAAAGTCAAAATTGTCTAATTCCAGCTTTGAAATGTAAATATTTTCTGGTTTCTTCACTCCTCTATGAAAGTAAACTCAATATCTTTGGGTTGTGGACAAAACAAGACATTTGCAGACGTCATCTTTGGCTTTGCGAAACACTGATTTATACATTTTTCACCATTTTCTGACATTTAACAGACCAAACAACTAATCAATAAATGGATAAAATAATTGACAGATTTAATCGACAATGAAAATAATCATTAGTTACTCCCCTAATCTACTCAAAGTACAAAAGAAGAAAAGCGGGGTGAACCTGAAAAGACAACATGGACTGGATTTCATCATCGTCACTACTGAGAGTCAATATGAAGAATGAGATGCTTTGCAGTGTGTTGCTGTGTAAGGTAGGTCACACGGAGGCCAACCGCCTTGTTAGCTCTGCCTTATCTGGAGTGCTGCAACACACACACACTCTCTGAAGGAGCTGCACACAAATATCCAACAAAACCCAAGTCAAGTCTTCATCTGCCTCAAATCCCTCACGCATTTGGTATGACGGCATGCCGTATGCTGCTGGGATGTGTCATTGGCTCATATCTCAGTGTGTGTGTGTGTGTGTGTGTGTGTGTGTGTGTGTGTGCGTGCGTGCGTGCATATTCCCATAAAAGTTGAGCAGCGAGTTAATGCTCTATGTCAAGCAGGCGTGTGGGTGTCTCTCTTCTTACCATTAGCTGCCAGTAAATACTATAAATGTAAATGTGTGTGTGTTTCCATATAACATGAGCAGGCAGTGCGCTCTGTGATTCCAAATTTTCCAGTCAGAGTTACTGAGCTGCTGGCAGACAGGGGAGGCAGACACACAGTCATCATGTCGGGACACTGCCAAGACTTCCATGTCCGCGTCTCACATCTGTTTGCTGTTACACACACGTATGCGAACACACACACACACATACACACACACACACACACACACACACACCCAGTATGCATTTGGTCACAAACACAAGACACACTGACACCTCTACACTTGTACAGTTCGATGCAGAAAAGGGTTTCTAGCTCCCACACAAACCAGTTCATGGACCAAAGTGATGGTAAAAGGCTGAAAAGAGTGCACACGTTTGCAAACGATTCATTAAGTCACATCTGAGAGCTTGAGAAGAGGCATCAACTTCACAGAGAAGTATCTGAGTCCTTACTTTCTAAAGAAGTAGACTGTCAATCAGTGAGAAAGTAAGTGAGAATATTTCCAGACCCTTTTTAAGAAATACATTATGTTGCAACTGTCTTGTTTCCAACTTCCCCTGTCTAACCAGACACGTGGCAACTGTTTGCAACAGATAAACTAAAATCAATACTGACAAAAATCAATATTAGAGATGCACCAATAGCAATTTTCTTGACCAATTCCGATTCTGATTTTTTTTAAAAGTCTGACGTGCCCGTTCTGATTTTGGCCGATATGGATTTTCTTTCTTTAACTGACAACGTACAAAAACATATTTGTAACTTTCTTTAAGGCCACTGGAAACTTTAAATAGTAACATTGCAAGTATGATATTAAAGATGGTTGTCTCATAAATCATCCACAAAAATCTAAGTGAAAGTAAATGTTCGTAACTATTAGAAAAACAAGTTCAAAAATGGCTCATCTTGCCACGCAAACCATTTCTCAGGATGGTGGCGGTGTGTTCAGGTCACACTCAATTGACAGCTCCCTTTCAGCTCAAATAACGCTACCATTTTATTTTTAGGGCTGTAGTCTCCTGGTCGACTAGTGGATTATTTGGTCGCTATGTTCTCATCCGACCAAATTCTCAAGTCGAATAATTACCGTGTTGCTTTCATCAGGAGAAAAGTGCTACATCAACAGCTTTCCAGATTAATCCATTATTTCCTGCGGCGGGGTGACAGGCTAAGTTACCTGTGAAAATGGGGGTGTTTTCAAAACACCCCCTTTGTTGACAGAAAGTTGGACGCAGACCTCCTGTCTGTTTCTGTAAGCTGATACCATTCCCCTTAGTGGAAAGAAGCTTGTATTTACTTGTATTTCACAGATAAGAAACAATAAATTGTGAAGACAGTAAAACCTCCACTAAAATCTCCGCTCGTCGCTAGGCTAATGTATACAATGTAAAATGCCATAGGCTGGCGCTAATAACGTTAGCATGTTGTATTTGTTTGGAAAGCATGATTAGTATAAGACAGTTGTTTTGTCGGTGAATGTTGTGAGTTGTAATGGAGCCAAACTGTGTGCCGTTACCTTTGTTACATGTTGCTGTTGTCCCTGGCTTTATATGAGAAGAGGAAAAGATAGCTAGATGCTAGGCTAATTTATACAATGTAAAACGCCATAGACCTGTGCTAATAACGTTAGCATGTTGTATTGGTGGGGGAAATGTGTCCAGATAAAGATAAAGATAAAGTGTTTGTCTACCAGTTGTGCGATTTATAGTGAAGCCAATGTGCATACTTGTGTGAAATTGTCTCTATTAAGCCATATTTAATGTTGTTTTGAATCAACTATATAAATAAAGTCTGATTTGAACTAAACTTTACAGCACTTAACACAGTCCTCCACTGCCGACTAGTGTTTTGGCGGTGTAACTGCAGAGTGACACAGACACACCACCGCAGAAGTAAAAATAACGTGCAGATTTTTTTTCCCCACGACGAATCGATTAGTTGAAGATTATGTACGACTTTAGTCGACCAAGATTTTCTTTGGTTGACTACAGTCCTATTGATTTTCCTTCTAGTCACTCACATTAAAACGTTTTGCTGCCACGGAATAAACTACCAAATCCATCAAATGGACCCTACTTGGTTAGAAAGCCAATGAGACTAACTAGTGTTACCTCTCTCAGTGACAGCTTACTGGCTCCGAATTGTAATTGGGAACACGCTGGCTTATAAACATATTAGCTTGGCTTGTTATTAGCTGCTAACTAGCTTCTAGTTGTCCGGACCACTCTGCAGAAGGAAGGATGGCGAGGCATTCAGGTGCCTGCAATGACTTTAGTGCACTCTCACAACAAACATGGCCTTCACATGAGGTTTAACAGTAGCCCTGAGCTTATCTAGACATTTAATTCTACTGCTATCATCACTATTTGCCGCCTGCCGTCTGCCACCATGACACCAATAGAGAGCTGCTTCCCTCCATATACACCATGCAGCACACGTCACACCCTCACGTTACCCACAAGGCCACCGCCCTTAAAGGGGAAAAAGGGCAAGCCGATAACACTAGCAAACCAGGTCAGAGCACCCAAATCTGTGCCTCCTGGTATATGGTGCTAATCAACTTAGCATTTTCCATTCACTCACATGAAACAGTTAGCATTAGCTTTTCTTTGTGAAACTTTTGAGCTCATTATCCACTCCCCCACTGGTCTGCCAGTTATATTGATTAATCAGCTAACTAGCAGACCCATATAGACACCTGTCCCAAAAAAAGGCCTGTTGATTTCAGTGATTTATGCAAATAATAGCCCGGGCTATTAATTGAAGTTTTACGGTAAATTTGATCAGCACAGGATCAGCTTTATCTGAGACACACCAGCTGGTCACAAGTTATGGCCAATCAAGTTGAAAATTGGCCGATATCCAGTCACCAGCCGATCTATAAGTGCATCTGTATTGAATATAGTAAATAATCATTCTGTGTACTTAACGCGACAATTTCAGTTTTAAGAAAACAAACAGCAACAGGCCATAGTTACTTATTCAATTGTACACTTGCCGTCTCGCCTTAAGTACCCCTTCACATCAACAATCTCGAGGTGTAATTCCCCGCCACTGGAAATGCGCACACACAAACACACACACACTTGTGATCCCCCAGGATTTGGCTCTTCCAGCAGCAGTGACAGTGTGACTGCTTTGGCCTTTGAAGTCAGGAGTCAGTAAACCTCTGGGAAACTGGCTTCGCCCCGTCTCCACCCCTCAGTCAGCAAATAAAGAGCAGCTTCCCGAAAATCCTCATTATGAAGTCAAGAGGGGAGCTTCTAGTTAAAATGATCTATTCAGAAAGCCTTGGGCCTTTGTGTCAAGTTAAGTCCAGAGATTGTTTCATCTTTTGGGAAAAACTCGCTCATTTCAAAAGCATCAGTCATTCGTCCGTGTCTTTAAAAGCTTCCCATCTCCTCGACTCTCCTTTTTTTCCCAGTGACACACTGCACTGTTTGGGATTAAGACTCCGGGTTTTAGCGGAGGAGATATTCAGACTTAAAAGAGTGGAATTGAGGGTGTCCATCATGCTTAGAGAGACAGAGAGGAAGGGAGAAAGACTTTGACATTTTGAGGAGCGTAAAGAAACTCCACAGACTCGAGTTGAAACACCTTTCCTTTATAGCTCCTCACGTCCACAAATGTTCACTCAGAAACACAAAAATCAACACGCCCAGCAACACATCCACGTGGATGAAACACCCAGCTGGAGCGAGAAAGAAAAGAAAAAAGGCAGACGAGTGTAAACATTTGTTATCTCCTCACCTCAAATGTTTGTCTCTGTGTAGAGAAAGGCTTCTCTTTTTACCCCTTCTAATTTGCAATCCATCATCATCCCTTTTCATCATGACAACAAGACTTTAGATTCCTTGAGACGGGCGTCGTTACACCATGAAACATGACTTGTGAGAAGGCGCCCAGACAGTGTGATTAATATGCTGTACGTGTATGTTGCATCCATAGGAGGTGTACGACCTATATATAAGCTCTGACGCCTGGGGGGTAGAGTCGTCTGCACTTCCCTGATTTAGCCTAAATGATGGATACCTTAGATGCCTTCTCGCACTGTCACAGTCTGTCTGCCTTGCCAGAGGGTGAATCTCATCACTCAACTCCTATCCTTACCTCCTTTGCCCCTTGTATACCCATGCATGCCAGAAAATGTGCCACCTGATCCCTGTATCTTAAATGACAGGACTGGACTGTTGCATCATGAGGATGGACTCATATCTTCATCATTTAACTAAAAACAGTCTAATATGATCTGAATATATAAGAGCCAGGCTGCAACTACTTTAAATATTGATTAACCTGCCATTTATTTCATCTATAAAATGGCAGAAAAAGGAAAAAAAACAAAAAACAAATACACTTTCCTTGTCTGACCAACAGTCCAAACCCCCCAAAATATGACATTTGCTACAATTTAAAACACATTAAAACACCAAATCCTCACATTGTTAAATCCAGAAACAAAGAATATGTGGCCTTTTTGCTGAAAACAAGTGCAAATTTGCAATAGCTGCGACCACGTTGGTGCATGCATTCACGCATTGCCCCTTTTCACCAGCTGGCACCAACAGTTATTCAGCTGTTGTTTGGCTAATGACTAATTTTTCTGCAAAATCTGGATTTATTCTGTGAATCTATTTGGAAGTTATGAACCTTTTTGGACGCTCTGCCACCCGACTCCCTTTTAGCCAGTTGGCATGAACACAAACACACACAGTAATCCTATGTATTTATGTATTATTATTTATACTACGGTCATATAAATTTTACTATTATTATTTTGTTTGTTTTGCTTGATTTTGTCATTTAAGATGTTGGGCATGTGGGGTGGGAGGGACATACAGTAGCTATTGAAAAGTAAAGTGTATTAAAAAACATTGGTGCCCTCGCTCGTCAGCACCAGAAATACTAGTCAATAACCAAAGGAAAGCAGGAAGAGTTTGTATCGGCATGCAAGACTAACCAGCGTCTCTGATCATCAGCGGCTCTCTTTCCCTCTTTCACACACACATAGTGCACTCTCAGACTCAGTGGATGAAACCGTTGCACATCATATGACCTGCACAAATCTGCAAATGTCCCCGGACGTTCAACACGGAAACCATGTCTAACCCTCATACACACTTGCAGCAGCTGGGTGTCTTGTCACTAACAGATGCTTTTGGGCGCATGGGAGGACCTATGTGTGTGTGCATCAATTTGCACGTTCACTCATTCATGAGGGAGTTACGGCATGAGTGTGTGTTTCTGAATGGAGATGAGTCAGGACTTTGAATACACAATAAATCAATTTTATTTGTTAACTTTTATTTACTTATTGAGTTGTCATGGTTTGTAAATGTGCAATGTATACACTGGGTGCAAAGTGCCACACAGTTCAGTCGCATTTATTTAAGATTTGGTTATTTAAAAATGTGATTGACAGGTTGCAAATAGCTCTTATACTACACACAATATTTTTTCGGACAATGTTTACCCTTATAGATTAAATTGCGTTGAGTGTCTTCTTACTTTTAGACTAGTCGACTAGTTGAAGGTTAAACTTCTGTTTAAACGTCGGGGAAATTAGTCGTAAGGAGCATCCCTGATATTCAAACACACACACTTGACGTTCATGCCGAATACCAGCCTCTGAGGGCAAAAACTGTGGCTGCTAAAGGGTGGGAAAATTCAGTAGACCAACCAAACGACAGACCGAGAAAAAATAAATTAATAATAGATTACCAAAATAGTTTATATCATTCTACTTAACTTAATCAGTTTTATTCTGATTAAATATCATCCTGAAAACGTTTTACTTCTACAGGATCATTCAAATGAAGGCAGGCGAGGAAGTTTTAACACAAACTTGAACTGATTTCAACTTGTGCTAGTTATCTCTAATTATGGCCGGATGTACACTGATTGTAAACATGCTGTCCAAGAAGGAAAGGAGGCAAGAGGAGGACTCAAGGAAATTAGGAAACGACTAAACAACAAAGGAGCAACATATTCCCTGTGCGACTGAAAGGCCAGATGACAGAGGGACGTCGGAGGAGAACGAGGCGACAGTCTATTTGTTGTGTGTTTTTTGGCTCCGGTCCACGTCTCTGAACTTCAGCTTTAATGTGTTTGGGTGCATTTATATGTGTATGTGTGTAATTATACACACAGTATCTGATCCTTGGGGCATGTGAACATCAGCGCTAGTGAAAACATGTAAGGCGTGTGCCTGAGTGTATGAAAAGTTACTTTCCTGAAAGTTGATATTATAACGATGCCACATTTGCAGCCATCAGTAATATATATATATATATATGTGTGTGTGTGGATCTATTTGTAAGCACAGGCAGGAACTTTTTTCCTCTGCGTATATGAGTGTGTGCTGTATGTTTTGGCCCTGAAACTGTGGGAGTGCGTTTATCAACAACAACAACACGGTCCCAGTCCAGGTCCCCGAGGACCCGAACACTAAAAGCCCCTCTGGTTCCCATGAGCGCACGGCCCACGCAGCCTGTCACTGGATTGTGTTGGTTTCTATTGTGACTCTCTACACAATGTTGCTACAAATAAACCAGTAAATCACTGCTTAATCACAACCTTACCATGATGGAATTACAGTATAATTACACACACGGGCCACATCAATGTAGTCAACATGAAGTCGGTGCTGTCGCTCTGTTTCTGAGATGAAGGCTTCAAAACTCAGTCTTTAATCAGGACCCAATCAAAAAGTACAGACTGGGAGAGCCCGGGCATGGGATCGTGTTTTTATTCTAATTGTAGCTAACTTTACCGTGTAGTATGTTGACATTTTAAACTTACTGTGACTTCTAAACATAACTTTAAAATCTATTTTACTCTTTTCTCATGGACAGAGTGCGTTTAAATCAGAACAGAAAGATCTTTTCCAGTCTACGTCCTAATGAAACATGTTGAGTTGACAGTGTGTGTGGCAGGAGGTACAATATGTAGGTCATAGGGCGGATTAACAAGAAGACATAAATCATCTTAAATGTTAATCATCATAAATCAAAATACATGCCCATCTAATATAAGGTCTAATTTCTTGAAGAAAAACAAATAACTCAATGGCTGTGTGACATGGGAAAAGATTAAAATAGAAATGTTAGGATGAGAGAAACAAACATAAGAGAGCAGGGAACAGAGCCAAATCACGAGCAAATTTACAAATAAAGAAAGCACAGATAAGATCCCTGCATTCCAAAGCTAAATCAAGATAATCCGCGTATTTATCATTGTTTAATCAACGACAACAGACTGAGTTTACTGCAACTAAGCTCCAATACATAGTTACCAACTTTAATAAGCTTTATTCTCCCAACAGATGAGAGGATAAATGTTTTCGACACTTAAAACTGGAGGGCATCAGTAACTGATACAAAAATAATAATTTTGGGTTAAGTACTTCTTTCAGGGGCCGTACACACACAGCGCTTTTTGCGCATTCAAATCAATTGTTTTCAATGTAGATGTCCAGCAGGCATGCTCAAAGGCCAGAGCGACGCCAGAGCAACGCACGCATTCTTTCCCGAGGCTTATTTTTCAGGGTGCATCAACGGCGCCCTGAGTTGACGTACTGCATGTCAAGTGACGAGGATCAACCACTCTCAGCCGACAGATATCTTTGTCTTCATCTGTAAATATCAGTCAGTGATAAATATGGAGGAGAAGTTGATCATTTTAGTGCAGAGTTGTCAGAGCTTTACATCTGTCCCACGGTAGGGTTGGGCGGGTCAAGTTGCGTTACAGTACGCATACCAGTGTGCATCTCTCCTCTCTCACACTCCGCACAGCTCCGCCCCACTCACTCACTCACAAGTTCTCCAGCAACACTTTTTAGAGCTGTAACCTGACGTGCACCCTCCCAGAAATGTAACTACACATCACAAACAGACCATATGAGTAGAGGAGAAGTCTGCTAGCAGCTCGGCTAATTTATAAAATGTAAAATGCCATAGACTTGTGCTAAAAACATTAGCATGTTGTATTTGTGGTTAAAACATATCCAGCAAAAGACAAGTGTTTGTCTGTGAATGCTGTGAGTTATAGTGAAGCTGATTTGTGTACTTGTGTTTGAAACTGTCTCTATTAAGCCATGTTTAATGTGTGTTTTAGGTGTGTTTTGAATCAACTCAACTTTACAGCACTTCACAGAAACCCCGTTGCAGACTAGTGTTCTAGAGGTGTAACTGTTGTGCAGCTGCATATTTTCAAACACTGTCTTTGCATTTTATTTTGATCACAGTCTGTTTTTATAAAACTGTTTTTGACATCTCAAATATGGCTTTGACATGCAAGTGAAAACATGTAGCCCATTTCGTAGAAAATACCGAGATATAAATTGTGTATTGCCAGTCAGCCTGAAAATACAGATATGACTTTTTGTCCATATCGCCCAGCCCTATCCCATGGACAATATTTTTGGCCTAATACACACTACTAAACACGCCTGGAAGAAGACCAGCTCTGCACTCAGGATTTCTGGTAAGTATGCTGGTTATGGTCACCTCAGACGCAACATGCCTCAGTGCCCTTGAAAGTTGACACAGTGTGGGCACAAGAGTAGAGCCCAGTGCCCAACCTTAGACGTGGCATGTGTACGGCCACTTAAGGAAGCAAGATACAATTCACTAGGTCCGTGTTGACGCTGATTCTTACCTAAGCACATCAGGTATTGGCCATGAATTGATCATCCCACATTTAATATAGTTTCAATGTCAACATAAAATTCACAAAGAATGGATTGCAGTCGCTGATAACACCACGAATTGTGCATCACTTGTACTCGCAACTCCCATGTCAAGGTCCATGCCACAAAAGGATGTTTAACTTACAATATCACAGCACAAACACAGCAATAAAGTTTTGCAGCTGAGCACAATTTGCCCCTTGTATGCATGTGAATGTTCTCCATGTGGCAAGTACAAATGTTGCCTTTGCGCTAAGAACACAGAAGGCAGAACAATGGCAGAGAGAAAAAATATATACTTCAGACCACGAGCTGCAGGTCCTGACCGATGACGTGCAGAGGCATTCATCAAAACTTCAGGCAAGGAATTCAAACATGACAGAGAGAAACTGTATTTGTGATTTATGTGCCAGTCTGTCAGTGTTGTTGCTGTTGTCACACACACTTCCAGACTGTAAAAGAAGATGGCATGATGATTTGGCGCACTTCAGTTACCACCATCTCTCTGAAGACACGGATAATTTCACTGTAACTGCATGTGGCTATCACCATCGATGCAATGAGGCTCATTTGCATAGAAAGGGGCCAATTTTGACTCAAATGTCTGAAAATTAAGATTTTTCAATACCAAAAGCACAACAGCAGTGAGATGCTATTTGCTTGGCAGTGCAGTTAGGCATGCATGCAGGAGTACGCAGCTTTTTTTCGGTCATATTTGTGCAAATGTAGCAGCCGCCAAAGCTGCGCTATCCTTAAGTGAACTCCTCCATCAGTGTTTCCACTATGAGTTATATTTATACAGTCACAGCCGGCTGATGAGTCAAGCTTTTAGTGCCACAATTTACTGCCGTTTGTACAAATGATGTCAGTGATTTCCATAAAATGTGGTGTAAGGATTCTAAATTTGGGGGGAAAAAAGAGCTCATGTATTGGATCAGTACTATCAGCAGCTACTCTGAATTGAGTAATAAGAATCAACGTGCTGTATTTTGAGAGCTTTAGGCAAATTAAAAGTGAAAACTTTTCCAAAAGTGAAAATTACAGTGTCAGATATTAATGGAGAAATAAAAATGTGGGGTTCAAGGACAGGTTCACATTTAAATAAAACTCATTAGCCTACTAAAACCCGCTACCTCAGCAGAGCCTTGGGCATCATCAAAGACTGCACTCACCCAGGATACCATCTGGTTGATTCACTGCCCTCTGGAAAGCACTAGAGATCATTCAGAACCCAGACAAACAGACTTAAACACAGCTTTGTCCCCACAGCAATAAGGACATTGAACATTGAACAAATTCAAAAACACAGGATGAACTTTTTCATAGCGAATATGTAGTTTTTCAGCACCTTACAGGAGTAGCGCTCCTGAGTTCATTGTGTTTTTTAATGATGCAATGACAATGACAGGCATTTTGATTCTGATTTCCTCATGATTATGAAAAGAGTTCACCATGAGTGATGGAGGAAAAGATCCACAGGCCTCTTTATGTGCAAAAATGAATTCTAAAGTTCACCTGAGTTACATAAATCAAGTAGGTATCAGTCTTTTTGGGGTTTGGTCCTCAAACACGATACGTTTGGTGCCTAAAAGCTGCCTAAACTGATACTTTATTAAAAAATAAAGCACAAAACGACAGTCAACAACATTAGAGAAAGTTTTTTGTAACTGCAAAGACAAATTTAAGCTTGAACTTAAACAATATATTTACACATAACAGTTTAAAGTTAAGTTAGATACATAAATATGAATAAGTACAAAACACTAATAACAAATTTACACAATAACGGCAAAATAAATGTTGAGTTGAGATCAAAATTGTCTCGCTAATTCAGGAGAGACTCATCAACCAGACATTTCTCCACTACCTGTAAAGGAGCAGCCGAGAATATGACTATAATGAGAATAGTTGGTCCACCTTAACAGTAGGGATGAGTGAGTGCACCATTATCTGTATCTCGTCAATCAAATAATCTGTAGCTGTACTCAGAGTGGGCGGGGTTTGTGTTAGATGCGGGTGTGGTTTAAGTCAAAAGTGGGTTGGGCCTAATCAGAAGTTGTTATTTTAAGCCCTAAATGTATGCGGATTAATCAGAAGTTGCGATATTACATATGAGAAAAGTATTTACAAAACAGCCTCAGAATTGAGATTCAGATCTCCTTTATTACAAGAGTAACGATTTAACATATCTACTAAAATGAGGATTTTCCTTTATCACGAGTACGGATAATGACACAAAGTACATTATCTGAACCTAATACCTGTTTCATCCGAGTTCTCGGCTCAACCCTTCTTAACAGTCCAAGTAACGAGAGGCAAACTTCGCTCGCTTCGCTTACTTCAGGGCTAACCCCTTTCACATAAACAACACATGCCAAGCAAGACACTAGAACTTGTCTGAAGGAGTTGTAGCATTTATTCACTGCACTGCTACGTTTAACTGCATACTCTCATACTTGCAATCTTGCACCCAAATAAGGCACTGAAATCTGTGTTGTTATTCAGTCAGGTAGGTATCAGTCATAAAGAAGCCAGTGCCATATTGGCACCACGTTCCGATTACTAACCCTCGTCTTTTTTGGGGGAAAAAATAATCCCTCCCTGTGACTCAGCAAAGAGAGAATTTGTAACTCTCGTTCAACACAGCTGTCATTTTAATACCGGACAAATTACATGCTGTAGTAATGGTTGAGAAAGTGTGGCACATGGCTGGTAGCAGATCAAAGAGGGATTGGATTTCAAATTTTGCCTCTGAAGCCCACATCATGTAAAAGACAGACAGCAAACAATTTAACAAAGCCCCAAAATCTACAAAGAAAGCGAAAAAAAAAGACAGAAAGAAGGGAAAGAAGGGAAAGAAAGACCAGTAGATTCAGTGTGCAGGTGATGTGGCCACAGCTGCAGCTGTACAACAAGCTGTCTTTGATTCACTGCAGTTCAAACACATAGCAGGAGAATCACCTCACTGATGAAAGAGCGCCAATGATATCAAACTACCACATCTTAGCTCTCCCAGGCATGGGGCACTGACACACACACACACACACACACACACACACACACACACACACACTCTCACTGGAGAGGAATCTCCAAAGTAACAGCATGAGAGCATGAAGATATTTATACCAGCATTATAAAGGCAAGGATGCAGGTATGCGTCCTGTATGTGGACAAATATTCTACACACATACAAACACAAATCAAGACATTCAGTTTGGATGAGACAGCGACTCTAATGTCTCTGCTGGTGTCTCCCCCCCGAGGGTCCTGTACCTGGACAGATGAGAAGTCGGAGGAAGAAGATACGGGGGGAGAGGAGAGGAAGAAAGTGTTGTCAGGGGCTGTCTGAGCAGATCAGAGGACAGATGAAGGAGATATAGCAAACAGAGAGACAGGGAAGGAGAGGGGAGGAAAGGTTGAAAGACGGAAAGCAAAAGACAGACAGCAAAAGGCAAAGCAGAAGTCAAAATCAGTAAAACCTACCCGTCCTTAGACGTGTTTAAGGCTGCTTCCAGAGATGCAAAAGAGCTGAGAGGAGGGGAGGGAGACGCTATGTTTCCATGCAACTGTCAAGGGAATTTTGAGTAAACTCTCAAAATGTCAAAAATAAATAAATAAATAAAATTCCTCATTCCCAACAGCTGGGCTTAAGTGAATAAACAGGCTTCCTGGTTGTAAAAAAATATATCCACAAGGAAAATGGAAGCAGACAAGCTGTTATTGCCTTTTACTGTCAGCACATGTTGCTCAGATTTCGTCCTTTGGTCCAAAAAGAAAGGTAAAGAAATGTATTTTAATGCTAATGCACATTTAAAATCCATACATTCAGGTAAGGAAACGTACACATATAAGCAGCAACAGGTGTGACATTTCTGGGAGGTTTTCAAAGAGTCAGACAGACACATTTCAAGACATCTCTGGGCTCTCGCACAATGGAGCCGAACCACGCGACCGATCATGCCAAACCCATATAATTCTTAAACTGAATCCACTTAAAAGTCGGAAAACTGTTTTGCACGATTGGTAAGATTTGATCTAAATTGTAGCCTTGCTTTAGCTCGGCGGAGACGGGGGAAATGTCTTCTGATGTCTCTCCAAGACATCAGAGGACGAGACAAAGAGGAGGGAAAAAAAGACCCTTGTTAGAGGATTTTCTTGGGTCTCAGCTCTCAGCACGACTCGGCTCTAACTACCAGTTGAAGTTACTCTCATCTGTCTGGTGTCTGTGCATGTCTGTCTCACAGCAGGGATTCAGGATTGTCTGTAACCATGGAAACCACAAGGATGTAGCGCTTAGAATCACAGGAAGGGATGGTATATTATATAGATGCCACACACACACACACACACACACACACACACACACACACACAGAAAACCATCTCGCCATGATCAAAGTAAGAGAGAAGTCACACAATTGGTGTCCTCAAGAGTCCGCTGGGACTTTGCCTCTGCATTTGTTGCTGCTTAAAGAAACTTTTTCGGGAGGTCAGCTGTGCACACTTAGAGCTGGTGGAGCCCGGCTCCACATCCCTACAGCTAATCCTCTGCTGCTGGCAAAGGAGCAGCTCCTTGCTCAAGTTCAACATGTTGCTCAAGGGCATCTTGACCTGTTTACTTAACGCCTGTTTACTTTCCTCGCCCAGACTTCCCCTGCCTTTCTCAGTCCAGCAGTCTCCTGGTTATGAGCCCGCTGCATCAACTACAGTCACCAAACATAAAACTCTTCCAAGGAAGTCCAGGCCACAAAAACAAAACCGCCTCCCTTGTGAATTAGCAGTCATGTACATATGTTTCATAAGGTTGAATATGTTACAGCCCTCATATTCCCCTCCTGTTATGCCGTTTAAGACGACCTAATGAAGCAGGTATACTGCGAAAGTGGGGTGTAAAGACAATATAATATACTGTGTAACAGGCATGATCAGTCAAGCCCAAATTGTTACGAGCCTGTGTGGAGAAAGATCATTTGGATTAGGTCCACTTGGTTGAGCAGAGGACAGATAATGGGGTAGACAGGTGAGGCTGTAAAGACAGCAAAGACAAAGATGGAGGGAAAGAAGCTGTCCAAACCAATACATATTCATTAACATTTGAACCAATACAGGTTCTGGTACCCAGCAGTACTTTTTTCAATGCTTTACTTCCTCCGTAAAAATTTAATTCTAGAACAAGCTACAGGGGTGACATAGTAGACGTATAAGCAATTTTGCTCCGCTGCTTCTTTCTAATCACAAGAGCTAATTTTCTGCCTCTGTCTGTCTGCCTGTGTGTGTCTGTGTATGTGTGCCCACTCATCTAGCAGTGATATTAGGCTATTTCTAATATTATATAGAAAAGAAAGCAGACCAGACGTCGAAATTACTACGGAAAAATGGGGGTTGCAGTGACAGTTTTGGTTCTCTGGGAAGCTAAAGGCTGGCCCAAGGAGCAGCTCCAGGAGTGGCCTGAGGAGCAAACCAAGAAACAGCCTGAGGAGCCACCCAAGGAGTGGCCCAAAAAGCAGCTCCAGGACCATCCCCAGGAGCTCTGTGGCTGGCTTCTCGGTTGTGGGCCACTTCTGAGGCACAGTTAGGCCCTGATCACACAGAAAGCACTTTGAAGGTTGCCGAACACAAGGCACACCACACTGCCTTTTTTTTCTTAAACTGAATGCCACTAGTACAAAAAAAAGCTTGCTGCGCCTTTTTATTGATGCCAGGCAACCACCCAATTACATCTTTACAGTAACCTTCATATTTTATTTATCTATTTTTTTTTTTTCACAGTAATTAGTATCTAGTTCCTAAAACGTTGAGGCAGAGGGTACTTGCTTTAGCTCTGGTTGAGGGTGAGAGGCTGTCAGCAAATAGCTTGTTGGGTACAGGGAAACAGAGATCTGTGTGGGTACATGAGACACTAAAACAGAGGGTGGATCATGGGGAGTACCACCAGTTGGTCCAGGAGCTTCTCCTCGATAATGGCCGTTTCCAGGCATATTTTACGATGACTCAAGGACAGTTTGACAACCTTCTGTCTATCATCTGGCCGTATAGCTCTGGGTATCAGTTTCTCCTCAATTGTTTACCAACTGTGAACTTGTTGTCGTGACCACCACAGAAGGCCCGCCTCTCCAATTATCCAATTGGACAATGGGAAAAAAGATGACAAAGAAAGAGATGACGTGGGGCGCTTTTTCCTCTCTGAATTGAAGCAACTCAAGGAGTTCAAAGCGCTCCGGAAAAAAAACGCTAGGTGCCTAGAGCGCAGAAACACGAGGCACTTCGCAACGCAAAAAACGCGAGCAAAAAGTTTCATGCGCATTAACAACAATTACAAAAATCTGCCTCCAGCTGCTAAAAATGCTTTCTGTGTGATCAGGGCCTTGTCTAATCTGGCGTTCTCATCCAGATGCACTCTCAGGTACTAAAATTTGGCACTGGTGGATGTAAAGGCAATCACTATTCGGTAGTACCAACGTAATTTGGTTGGTACCCATTAAAGTTCTGAGCTCAGTACCCAGACCTACTATATAGTGCCCTATATTTACCCTCTACCATTTTATTCAGTGTCTGAATTCTGAGTGTGAAACGTTTGCTCTCTACAGTGCCCTCAAACAACAGCAGGTCTAGGGGGATTACAAACTTTTAACAATGCTCTCCTTTGAAAAAGCTACAAACACACACTAAAGCATGCATGTCATGTAAAATATTTCCTCAGTATCATAAAACACACCAAATGAGCAGCTCTGACAATACAAAGCGGATCCATACAAGGTTTTGTATGAAATTATCTCTGGTTCAGTGCAAATCCAGTCGCACCAAACCCGACTGTGCTGTTGAGCAGTTACACACACACACACACACACATGCACACATAGCCACTAGTGGTCAGACTGGCAGGCAGGAGGGAAGCTTGAGTGTGCTGGGATCTGACCAGTTCACCGTATACTGGCTGCNACACACACACACACACACACACACACACACACACACACACACACATGCACACATAGCCACTAGTGGTCAGACTGGCAGGCAGGAGGGAAGCTTGAGTGTGCTGGGATCTGACCAGTTCACCGTATACTGGCTGCCAACAATCCACCACACAAACACGCACACACATACACACACCACTGCTTTGCCCAACCACAGCTTCTGAATGTGTGCACGGACATGTATGTCTATGTGTGCCTTTGCATATACGCATGTTAGTGCGAGTTTGACCTTGTTTTTGTGTGTGCACCACAGGCCTGTGTATCCACATATACAAGTCTGCGTCTCTGTGTCCTCTAAAATGTGTATGTATGGGAGTGGGGAGTTAAAGACACAGTGTAAACAATGTAGGGACTCCCTTGGCTTGTGTTTACTGACTGAGATAAAGACTGTCATTCCTCTCTCACCACCAACCTACTGTACTTCCTCCTCCTCCTCCATCCAACCAGAAAGAGGCAGAGATGCACTTAAGCCCTGGCAATGTCAGAGCGATCTTATCTTGCCAATAAAGCCTCTTGAATGGATTTAGATTAAACTGGGAGAGGGGAAACAACAAGGGAGGGCATCCTGGTGCAATGGGGTCATTTTCACCCTCCTGAGTGAGACTCCTGCCCTCCCTCCTCCACCTCCTCCTCCTCCCACCTCACATGTTAATGTACTTACAGCTCTGCAAAAACCTTCACTCTGCCCCGAGATGCTGGCTGGCATAACAAACAGGAGCAAAGCCTGAAATAGTCTCTCCCCCTGTTTCCCAAGCTGCACTGGAGGTATTTCCGTGATAAAGCGAATTCCCAACGTTGGATCAAATAATCTACCCACTTTCTCTGTCTTTCTACTTCCCCTCTCTCTGTGAGTTTCGCTGGATTACTGTCAGTCTGTGTCTGCCGCCTCTCCTTCATGTCTCCTCGCTGCACTCTCTTGCTCTATCTCGCCATTTCCCCATTTTTTCCCCCTCCGTCTGTGGTAGGCAGTGAGACGCATGGTCTACCCACACTGACCAATAAAAAGCAGCCCTTTGCCTCTGTCATTTAGTCAGCCTGTCTGTTATACAGCTCAGGATGTTGCAGGCCAGGACAGCGGGTAGAACACAGACTGTCTACTTATGATGTCACAAGGTTGGATTCCTCATGACCTTTCTTGCAAGCCATCCTCCCCATTGGACGTCAGTGTTGGTTAAATTTGGCTTTCAATAGCCCGAAACCCATTATCTGGTTACTTGAAGAAAAAAACAAAACACAAAATGATGACAAAGACAAAAGGCTATTCCTTTTAGTCCAGCGTTCCATTGACTCAGTGAGCTTTAGCAGTGCATTCAAAGCACTATCCATTTAGAGGTAGTGAAATGTGAATGTTTTGTGATGTAAATGTCTTGGCTTTGATTTTATTTTGTGTTAGCTTTGCTCACAGACATACACACAACATAGTGCCCACTCAGGTCTCCACTGGTTAGCTAACATTAGCCTTGGCAGTGGCTCATTTGCGATTACCGCTGGTAACGCCATCCCGGTGGTGGGACGACATTGCTGTAGAAACATGGTGGCCACTGTTCAGTCTCCCCCCAGGCCACCCAGTGAGTAAGCAGCTTCATTTTGAGCCGCAAAACTCCTTTAGCATTGTTAACTATGTTAGCACAACTAGCCGTGCTCACATTGCTAACGGTGCTAACAGAGCTAGCAGTAAAGTTAACAATGCTAAGGGGTTTTGCGGCCTAAAATTAAGGTGCTTGCTCACTGGGGTGATCTAAGGGGAGACAGGAAGGTGGGCACAACTTTTCCACAGTGACTCTGTTTGGTCGGGGCACCGTTACTAGCGGTAATCTATGCTATATCCCTTCTTGACAGTCATGGTTTGGCTTGACTTAAGCCCTGTACATACTCTGCAAGAACAGAGAAATTTGTTCTTTTTCTCGAGGTGGCAAGAACAAGAATGTTCGTTCTGGCAGGGACATGACATACTTCACGAGAAACTCAATTGCAGAACTCCTGAGAAGTCCTCATCGGCCCCTCCCACTGTCGCATACGTCACACGTGCTTTTCCGCATTGACCACACCCTCTGACCAATCAATCAACAATAGTTCTCGGACACCACACAAGAAAAAGTTCCGCCCAGATGATGTGTCGAGAACAAGCTGCAAGAACTCCCAAACTAGGGCTGCAAGAAAAGAATGACATCATTCTTTTCTTGCAGCCCTGTGAGAGAGACCAAATTTCTTTTGCAAACAAATTGTTCTTGTGGAGTATGTAAAGGCCTTTGGCTTGGTTTGGTTTGGTTTGGGCCGTCAGCCCAGCACAGCAGGGATTTGCATTTCCATTACAGCAGGGCTACCTTCTTGACGAGACGTCACCACTACCCACTTGAGGGCGGGCAACCTGGCTTTTGGACCTCTGGAGAAGGTCCATCTCTGGATCGGCTTGGCGTGGCACGGCACGTCTAAACTAACAATGGAGACACAAATTGACGCGGCATGGGTCTTCTCAGCGTGGCCTTGAGCAACAAAGGAAAGAGGGTACTAGTTAGCTTGCACCTGACCCTGTTGGTGCGCAGTGCAGAGCAGGCAAGGCTAACTAACCAGTGGAGACCAGAGGGTGGCAGTGGGCACTATTTTATGGCATGTTAACAAACTGAAGAGTGGCAAAATTAACCTATAGGCCGACAAGCATTACCGGTCAAAAATATTCTTGGCAGTTAACCGATTTACGGTTGACTGTTGACATCCGTACTATCTTTCTAATCTCTTGTTTACCAGTCTTTATACCCAAGGAGTTGTTTGCACACATTTACACCTTGAGGAACAGCAACCACAGGCCGACTCTATAAACTCAGAAATGCTATTAAACGCATCCTAATGCAGCACAGACTTAATTTGCTTCCACTGCGAGAGGAACACAACAGAGGAGAGGAGTAATGAAAAGAGCAGGAGGAGTAAAAGGAGCATAAAAAGCAGCAATAAAATATTTTTAGCTCTGAACCCATTCATGTCTCGAAACAGGGCCAGGAAGAACCACACTGCCATGACTATGAATGGTACTGTTAGTTAGTTAGTACTTTCTTTCTCTTTCCCTCTTGGCAAGTGTCCTGCCACTGGAGGAATGCCTGGTCCAGACTCACATGTGTGCGAGTATGTGTGTGTGTGTGTATGTGAGTGTGGACAAAGAGAGCCAGTGTGGACAACAGAACACAATCAACCCCTCAATGGATCGCTATTAACTCATCGCACACAAATGCACACAAACACACACACACAAATTCCAGAGTGTGCAGACGAGAAGCAGTGACATTCAGGCCCGGCCGACCAATCAACACGCTTTTACGGCGGCGACAATAGAGCCAGTCAATGAGCAGCAGAGGATGATGGGAGATCTGTGAATCAAAGTGTCCTGCTCTTCATCCCTGTCTCACTAATCTTCGCCCTTCCTCCTTCCCCCTTCCTCCTTTTTCCCAGGGTGGATCTCTCATTGGTTAAAGGTGGTTAGAAGAGGCCATCGGGCACAGTCCACCTCCCACACACTCATGTATGAATCACTCCATTGTGGGTTGGGTTTGGTTCCTAACACTGGTGCGGGCTTTATTTTGACAACCACATGCAACTACCATGTGAAATGTTTTTCTGTTTTGTTTTTTTAGCCCATGTTAGAATACGTACAAGCTAAAAAGGACACAGGTGATTCACAGAGATATTTCTGAATCACTGTTTACTACAAGATTGCCCCTCCAATTCACACTTCAGAGGTATAATAAATGAGTTAAATATTATCTATATCTGTAATAAAGCCAGTGAAAATATGTTGATTCAACTTCGGTTTGTCTGAGCAGTGTGGGATTGTTGCCAGCATTACAGGTGCACTCACTTTCAGTTTTACCACCAAATAAAGATTAGATTTAGCGATTCTGGCAAAACTCTTGGCTTATTTACTGCCTGTCCAGAGGGAGTACATTTTCCACAATTCATCCTTGCATACCATCGGCTCCTCTATTATTGCAACTTGTTACAAGATAAGACATGAATGTGTTCCACGTGTATTTTTACATACAAGATAAAATTTAGAGAGGGAAATCTTATTTTTAAACTAGTTCACAGATTCATTCCTACTCGACAAATCTTAATTTTCCTGAACATCAACAAGTCCAGACATACCAAGCCGACATCAAGGAGCCAGTGTCAAAGAAGGCCGGCTGCTGTGTTGCCTCACGTCACCTGTTTCTCAGCCGGAAGGTTACACTTGAACACAACGTAAAGTCTACAACCAATGGCCAACTTGCACATACGTTCTGAGCCTGTGTGAGAGGAAATATCTCTCCATACCAGCAGGCAGTGGTAGTCTGGATTCGTCATTCAAAAAGGGAAACTGGGAGACCAATGGGATGGATTCAAAATGGCAAAATGGTAGTTAGCCAACAACACAAACAATCAAAACTATTTCTGCTTGCAATGCACAATATTGGATTTTTTTGCAGATACTAGAGATGTACCGATACCACTTTTTCCTTCCCGATACCGATTCCGATCCCTGAACCTTAGGTATCTGCCGATATCGAGTATCTATCCGATACCAGCGCGTAAAATAAAAATGGATGGGATATGAATTGTTGTATGTCTCAACTCCTAAAACTCTATGTAAAATATTACGAAATTAATACATAATAGTAGAATGAATGGCATAAAACTTTTTTTTTAATGATTATTATCCAGTGTTGACACAGATCAAGACACAGGTTAAAGTGCAGCCACACAATTTAGTAAAAAAAGACATTTTAAAGGCTACAGTAAAATGCTTTTTAAACTCCGCTCTGTTTCCGTTTCGTTTGCCTGTAGCGTGTGTATGCGTAGTGACGTGAGGCATTACGTGGTATGGGATTGTACATAGGGTGTACTCGCCAATACCCGATACCGCATTTTAGGCAGTATCGGAGGCATTTCTGATACTGGTATCGGTATCATCAACTCTAGCCGATACCCAGATATGCTGATTTAAAACAACTCATTTGGCTGTTAACCGATACCGATATTGATATATCCACTTTTTCCCCACCTGATTTTAGTAATCAAGTCTCTTCTGTAGTTGAATTAACACCATATGATGCATGCATACTCTTATTGTGATGGCCCACCAGCAGATGGAGACATGAAATACAATGCTTTTCAATTTATGTTATATTCGTTTACTGTGCAAAATAAGAAAAAGCATGTTGGCCGATTCTAATTGTTCATTTTAAAGCCGATATCAGCCTATGCTGATGACATACCGATATTATCATGCATCCCTAATTTCTCTCAAGTGTATTTCAGTCTCATGCCCTCTTGACCATGGGCGTTATGTCCGTTATCCTTTCCTCACTTCTGTTTCTCTTCCCGTTCACTAAGCTGAACTGCCAATCAGAGTGATATCACTCACCGACGGGATCCGCTGACGCAACCCTGATACAACAAGCGGAAAAACGCCAATAAGAGCCAACAAGGACTCGTGCCAATAGTATGGGACACACTGCAAAACCTAGGGCGTCAGACGCTTGCCAATGGCTTGACATTGACCAGCAGCCGACTGTTGGCTTGTTGTGACAGGGCCCTTACAAGTCCAGAATCCAATATCGTGCATCCCTAGATACATCTGGTTATCTTACTGCTCATGTTTCTTGTCCCCAACTGACTTGCTTTCCCAGGTTTCAGCCATGACTTTGGTGAGTATAGTCTTATCAGAACTGGTAGAAGCAACAGCCACAACTATGAACATAAGACCCAGAGGTTTTAAAGAGATGGAACTGCTCTCTATCTTTGTGCAAACCATGGGTGTTGTTTTTGTAAGAAAGCACTTGCCTCAACGATTTGCATATTATTTTAACTTTCTACATAGTTCTGATTATTGAAGTAGATGTTAGCAACATCAAGAAAATTCTAAGATAATGACAGCCGTTCAGCCCACATCACCCACAATTACTTCAAAGCAGCTTTAGGCTACCACCAAAACTGTCAAGTCGTCAACCTCATCCAACCTTTCCCCTGCGATAGAAGCCCCGCTTTTATGGTTTGCCACAAACCACAACATGCAAAAACAACAGGTGAACTGCTTGTAACCTGACTTTGAAGTATCTCCCGTCTCCTTCTCCCCATCTTTGAAATTCCCTTTCCGCACCACTCTTTCTAAGAACAGAGAAAACTCAAAAGAGATCGTCCGCCTGCCTCCAAAAAAAACCAAACCCCAACTCCCGTCATTGAGGCTCTATTAACTTTCATATCTTCCTCCAATATAAAACGGGATTGGTGACATGAAGGTTACCAGTGTGAGTGTATCTGAGACAAATCCGATAGAGAAGTTAGAGAATCTATTCTGACTGCACGAGAGCACCTGAAGGCAAAAATCTAGCGATAACCGAGCAGAGCATGTAACCTTGGCTTATTGAGATGCAGCTCCTTGTGCATGCCCACCCCAACACACACACACACACACACACACACACACACACACACACACACACTTCTCACTATCACACTCACACTTTCCCTGTCACGTCTTCATTTTTAGCAGCCGGCAGTGTTACATGGAATATGAGACGACCACCCACACACTCGCACACATATGCTGCTGGGAAATGTGAATGACTGTGTCACGAAAAGTGCCATGAAGATGCTAAATACAATAGTGCCTTGTGCTGCAGTGATGAGTAACTCCATGCTTTTGAGCGTGCATGTGTGTGTGTGTTTGCACGCCGGTGTGTGTTGCTGCTTGCGAGTTGCACAACTAAGGGCAGGCAAGCACACGCGGGTGCCGAGAGCCACATAAATCACACTCTGAATCAATTAGAAAGCATAAATGTGAGAAGTCCTACAGCAGTCGGTGGCATGGTATACAGTTTAATGTTGGCTTCATTACAGACACACCACACCCATACAACACACACACATCCAGACAAGCAGCCAGACACAAACACACACACACACACACACACACACACACACACACACACACACACACACACACACAGAGCGAGGGTGTGGGTATGTGATGTAACTCATAATTACACATGAAAGTAATCCAAAAATGAATCTCAATTCAAATTTGACTGGATTCTGTCTTCTCTTTATGTGCATCTCTCTCTGTTAATCTTTTTATTACCCCCCTTACGTGAAACACACACATGCACACAATCTCTTGTTCACACAGTGGCTGTCTGACACAGAGTTAAACACAGGATCAGGGAGCTGTCTTGACTTAACCAAAGAGGTGTGTGCCGGTCCATTTTAGCACAAACACAGTTTCCACCTCTGTTATTTTGTTATTACATAACTGTGTTTTATTGACTGTGCTCCTGTTGTAAATCACCTTGCATGTCTGTGCTGGTGTTGCCTTCACAGATTCAAAACATCTGCATCTGTTGAATTTATGTAAGCGGGTATTTTTCTCGCCTTTCTACTCCCCTTGATTAGAAAAGTGTGAGAGATGGTTGTTTACCACTGGTGTTACTTTCAGGCTAATGAAGCTGTAGCTAAAGTTCAGTCAGGAAGACTGTACTGTGCATGCTTAGGCCTGTAAATCAATTTTAATACAATCTGCCTTTCACTCTTCGCACACAAGTTCTTGCTCTCATTGTTCAGGCTGTTACACATATCAGATGATCACATTTCAACAAAAGCACAGCAACGCAGCATATCAGTTAGCTTATCATCTTGCTGCTGCCATTTTAATTAGGATTCTCTTGCTGCTGCAGTTATGCGCACCATCCAAATTCATCAGCTTCATCAGCCTATCAGCAGGGGCGGGGGAAATAACTTATACTTAAATGCATCACAATGCAGATGAGGACGATGTGACATCGATTCACAAATGTCAATAATCGATTATCTAAACATTTGTTAATGTACGTCAGTCTCTCTCCTGTCTTACCTATAAACTTACTCATTACTGAATTAACTATCAAAGGGATGTAGGTGAAGTAAGAGCACGGGGACAGCTTCCCTGTGTAACTTGATCCACTTTAATGTCCGAAAAAGAACGTATGTTATGGGCTGGGCAATATGAAGATATTATATTGTTATTGAGATATTAGACTATATATATCGTCTTAGATTTTGGATATCGGTGTATTGTGATATGACATAAATGCTGTTTTTTCCCTTGTTTAAAGGCTGAATTACAGTAAAATGATGAAAATGTATCAACTTACCAGGCTTTCTATTTGCTTTAACGCTTGCCTTAACCCACTAAGTTATTATATCCACATATTGATGATTATTTATCCAAAATCTAATTGTGTTAATATTTTCTGTAAGAAGAAAATAGTCATCCCTACAACTTTTTTGCACAAAGAGGGTATTTGGTCAGAAATATTATGTCCTATTAGTCCTAGCATCAATAAAGTGCTTTTGAGGAAATTCAAAAATATTGAGATACATATCATGTGTTGAGATATAGCCTAAAAATATCTCGATATCATTTTCAGGGCATATCGTCCAGCCCTACACTGTAGTTCAGAAAATCACCTCAAAACCCTTCGCCTGGCTCACCAGCATCTTTCCCCGCAGCAGACAGTGCAGCGGAGAGGCTGCTCTCTACTGCTGGAGACATCAGTAACAACAGAGCACATCACCATCCCCTCATTTTGTTATTCTTATACAGGCAGGAGACTGCAAGGTGCTTTCAGATCAATGGATTTATTTATTATTAACATTTCAAATTTAAAAGGCTGCGGACCATTTATTATTCAACAGTTTGTCAATTGCATGCTATTTCCGATGAAGTATTACTCTGGACACTACACCACTGTAGATATATATATATATATATGTCCCATAATGGGTCAGCGTGAGCAACTGCAGATGGAGACAATCAATACAATGGACTGGCACCCAGTGGTTTAAAAGCTGGAGTATGGAAGCATGAAAACAGTGAAAAATAGTCCGACACAAAGCAGTCCTACACCCAAAAATATTAGTTTACAACAATCCCAAACCTCACATTTGAAAAACCATCAAATAGTTGTAGACAATTGCTAGTAATGCTGATCCTTATTCAGCAGGTCAGGTATCGGACAGACATGACTGATCCACAGCATCGTCAGCGGGGTGAAAAAGGGCGTTGTGAGTCTACATTCTGTGACTCAGCCCACTGACCCCACCTACATCTGTCTGCACTAAGCCCCCACAACCACAGTCTGACTCCACTACACCAGGACACTCCCATGTATTCCAATGGGATATTGTTGCTAGGCACTAGCTGTCCTTTTACACCTATGTGAGAAATGGATAAAACCCAGATTAATATCACACATGCATGCACACCATTACACACACACGCACACACACATCTACAAAGTTGTGCACACAAAGCTTGGGAACAACAAGCACCTGTGAAAAGACGCACATCTGTGAGGGACTGTGAGAAGCCTTGGCTCACATGAATACGGTTCCAAAACGGATGCAGACTCCGTCGCCCACCAGTCCGCCCACAGAGCAGCCATTCGAGCTGGGAAGCAACACACCGAGTAGCTGATCAGTCAACTTATCTGGAAGTTAAAACACATGCAACAGCCTCCTCCGCTTTGTGTAGATGAAAGCAAAGGAGAGAGGAGAAATTGAGTCTGTGACAAGAAGAGTAATGGTGTAAAAAAAGGGGAAGATGAGGGCTGCAGCTATATAAAAAACCTTCTGTCAATGGTTTAAATTGACATCAGTGGCCCTGATAAATGATAACGATAGGAAAAAGCAGCATCTCTTGATATACCGCCAACGTTTTGCTATCTAGAATGACAACACAGGCTCGGGTTAGATGATGAGCACTGAAATCCTTTGATATAAGAGGAAAACCACAACTACCGCTGATCACTGGAGGAAGGAGGATGCAAACTGTAAGTGTGAATTTACTCATTTTCCCCCCGTGGGTTGAGACTCTCGGATAAGTTTACACACAGAGGCGATGTCTGGCCCCAAGCTACTTCAACATCACATTTCACACCCGCAAAGCTGCATCAGTTCATCCATGAGGAAAAGTGAAAAACACACATTTGTTTCTCTCACGCATACATAATCACACTTCCAAATTACCTTTTCTCTTTCTGCTTAGAAACACGTAGCAGAGAAGTAGGAGGAAAACAAATACTGAGACTTCTCTGCCATAGAGACATGATCAGTTAGCTTATAAAAATATATATTAAAAAGTCACTCACATATTCAGAAGATATTCTATTTAGGGTGCAGGGTTCAGGATCAGGATTATTTGTTACTAACCCCTCCTTTTGTGGTGCAGAAAACGTCATAAAACAACAAGAGAGTGCATTTTCTGAAAGAACTGTGGGTGTGAATGCTGCATTTTGAAAAGCTGATGGCTTTAAAAGCTGAATAACACCATTAATGTACGAATGCTGTGGAGTATTGTAAGATTTCAAGTCTCAGGTAACACTGATTTCAACGCAGCAGTTAGTGGAGTTTCTTTCACTTCCAGGCTGACCGTGCCAAATGTGTACATCAGATTGCTTCCACAGCTACATTATTTGAAAGAGCACAAGTTTAACTCCATTTTGACCAAATATTATGTATGTAGAGTGAAAACTGTGGGCGTGACAGCGAGTTAAAGAGAAGTGTCTTAAGAAGCTCTCTGCACTCTGACTATGACCATTCTGTCCAATACAAACCAATGTAAAAATCCAAGAAGGGCATTTTTACCAAGCTCCATACAAGTTGGAATATTTCAAAAACTTTGAAAGTGATTTTAAAGTTGAATACAAGCCAGAATATATGTAAGATGGGTAACATTTTAAAGTGTGAATGGAGTTTCTACATGAATGTATAAATGAAGAAATAGGCTTTGGAAATACATGAAAAACCTTGAATTTGTGTCAAATGTGAACACATCTCCATTCATCTGAATGGGGAAAATTTCCCCATTTAAAGATATGAATGATTAAAAAAAAAATACAAGCACATGGGACCTAACTGAGCTAGATATTTTGATGCGTGAAGGAAGTTTCTATATTGGAAAAATGCATTTTTAGATAGCTAGAAAATTACAATTAATTTTAATAAATTATTAAAATTAAATTGAAAAATTAAGCTAAAAATTTAAAATAAAAAATAAAATAAAAAAAGCGTCAGTACTGTGACGCTGGGATTTTCTACCCAGAAGTTGTTATAAACAAACATTGCAATTTGGTCGATAATACAAGATGTGTTAGTTCCATGCAGTAAGGTAAACAGATTTTAAATTAGGAAATAAAGAGCATTGATGCATTGAGGATTGATGCTAAGTACCTGCAGATACTCCGAGTTAAAGCTGCAAACAACTTATCAAATAATCGACAGAAATAATCACCAACTATTGTGATAATCAATAATTCATTAAGATATGTTTTTTAGCAGAAATCATTGCTCCAGCGTCACATTTGTGACAGCTGTATTGATCACAGACTTTTAAAGAGTTTGTCAGATAAAAAGCAATATCTAAAAATGATTTAAGAATCTGTGATGGCATTTAATATTTCATACACCGTATAATCAATCAATTAATTCAAAAAATATTTGCAGATTAAACGGTAATGGAATAATTGTTAGTTGCAGCCCTACGCTGACTTTAGGTATCAGAACTGGCACTGGGAGAGAAAAGGCCAGTCTGGTGCATCGCTACAAAGCAGCAAATCCTTTGGGTATTTTTGTCTTGTAAATCATTAAAACAATAAATCAATAAATATTTTCTGTCAATCTTGTCTGTTAAATCGACTGGTTTCAGTTCAAAGTTTGCCACTGTTTGTATGGATGATGATAATGGTGGTGTGATGGTGTCTGTGGGTGAGGATGCGTGTGTGTCGAGGAGCTTGGTGGTTGGTAATGGGATGTTTATTTCTCTCTCTCTCTCTCTCTCTCTCTCTCTCATACACACACACACACACTTACACACACATGCACACACACACACACACACACACACACACACACACACACACAAACTTCCACATTCCCCACAGTTCATGCAGAGCGGTCTTTGTGGCCTTCCAAGAGTCAGTGTGTCCAGCCAGGCTCAAGTTACAACAGACAAGATCCTCTCACTCCTTCTCCCTCACACACACAGACACACACACACACACACACACACACACAAACACTAGCACACACACACTTCCAAGCATCCATCATCCGAACAGGCCAGGGAGCAACAAGGGACCACTGGTTTGTTGCTCTTCTAACGTATCCTTCTCTGACTCATTCCTGCCATTCTTCACCGTCTATAAGAGTATAAGAATAGCCATACAGCAGAAAGACAATCTGTCAGGACCGAGGTTTGTCTGCACTGCCAAAGTGCCCTTCAGCAACACACCCCAACTGGCTAGTGATGTATGAAAATTAACAAACAAATCTTATTGAAAAACTCTTTTTAGTGACTGGTGCGTACCGGGTCAGCCCGTTGAATGTCTGAGTTCTCTTGAACCATAATATAACACAACTGCAGCACTAAATGAACGAGCAAGGACCGATTACATCAGACTCGAGTCGAGACCTCCGCCAGCCAAAGCCAATGATGCATTCACTATCTCTTTGGATGGTCGATCTTCCAACTTCAGTGCATTTGTAAGCTTTAAAGGTCCAGTGTGTGAGATTTAGGGGGGTTTAGCGGCATCTAGTGGTGAGGATTGCACATCGCCACCCGCTGAAACTCCCTGCTAGAATTCCTTCAATGTTCATTGCTCAGGAGGTTTTAACCAGGAGCTGAATTATCATATCTTAAACATGATGCATTGAGGAGAAGTCTTGTGTGGTGGGCAGCACTGGCTGTCGACGTGCATGTACTACAGACAGACTGAGTGTCGCGGAGAAACCGACACCATATTTTTCAAAAAGTATCAAAACTTGAAAGGCTGTGTACAAGCTTAAAGGAGCCAATACTGTGAAAAGAAACGGTCCATCCATCACTAAGACCAGCATCTGTAGTGATGTAACTGCTTGACACACATTGTGCTCACAAAGCCTGTAGAACTGTCTAATCTGACGCTTGGGCAGAGACTTGCGGCGTCATACCAACGAAAAAAGGGGTCCTTTAATATTGGCATGCGTCAGGGGGAAACGCAGCGGGACAAGGACGAAAGATAAGGCGGCGAAAGTCCGACTGGAGCAGGTGGAAGTGGTGGCAGATGGGTCCAACAAACACCGACTTTCACCTGAGATAGCGGTGTGCGTGTCCCGTAAGATTCAAAAGCCAAACCATGTTTTTTTTTCCTAAACCTAACCACACATGCTAGTTGTTCAAGGAAAAAACATCAATTTGCGGTGTTGTACCGACGTAGTGCATTTATTTTGAAAGAGACTGTATGTAAACGTTAAATTTCCTGTGAAAACAGAAGTGTATCTTGAAAGAAGACAATGCATGTAACAGGCAGAGCTTGACAAGGCCTCCCAGAACAACAAACAACACACCCAGGGTACCTTGCACGTCATATGTGGACGTGGAAAGTCCATGACCCAACGTCAATATGTGACGACGTCAGAGTGAGAATGTGTTGGTCTGAGCCAAAGGCAGACAACACAAAGCAGAGAAGAAAGAACGACACATATTCACACACGATGCCTTAACTCTCCTAACTCCAGAGTACTGAAATCCAATGATGATGCATGTGAAGGAGACTTCTAATCGGTGTCAGCATCGAGGAGAACATGGTCTAACTTGAGAGCACAACGTCACAGTTGCTATAGACCTCCTTCTATTCGTGGAGCTACGAAATAAAGCGGATTCCAAACTTATAAACGACGTCAGCTTTGCACAGGGTGAAATCAAAGAAGTGACGTCAGCATGGGTCGTCATTAACAGAAAATATACATTAAGCTGACTGAAGATGTGATAAAAGTTATGTGGGGTGTGTGTGTGTGTGTGTGTGTGTGTGTGTGTGTGTGTGTGTGTGTGTGTGTTGCATCTATTCTAGGAGAATTCCAGAGGGGAGACCCTGTGACTGACCCCCACCTCACAGGATCTGACAGGATATCACCACCCGCGCTGGCACACACACACACACACACACACACCAACACACACACTGACACAAATATGTATATGTACATAGCCTATACATATATGCACATACACACAGAAACAAACAAATGATGGGTGTGTCGAAGGACGCACACACTTACATTCAGAGTAGACACACAACAGTGATACACTTCGAGTATCGCATGTGTGTATGGAGGCTTGACTCACCAATTTTTCTTCTTCTTCTTCATTTCTGTGCATGTAAAGCACTTTAAATTGCCTGTGTGTTTAAAAGCCAGGTCTTTCTCAGCATTAAACTGTGCTTTAAAGTCAAATATCAAGCTCTTAGACACATAAATGGAACACTGGTTTGCTAATCACACCAACAAATAGTCTCACACTCACCTAAAATTAAAAATACACTTTAAATATGTGGGAAAAATTAGTTTACAATATCCAAATTCACTTCTTGGACTTCTGCAACACACTCGAGTCTGTATCTTGAGTCCAAACAACAACACATGACTGACATTTTAAAGATGGCACTTAAAGAGTTCATGAAGTCAACATAATTAAGTTACCTGTGCATACTTCACGAGCAGCCTTTTCTGTCAGAAAAAACAAGCCTCCACTCACATGACATATTGCCCCCTTCAATGATCCGCTCCAATCTGCGCCTCCAATCTCCAAACTTCCTGTGACACAACAAGAGGATCCCCCCTCTCTAATGCGAAAGAGCACGCGCACACATACGCGCGCGCAAACAGAGATACTTTAATAAACACGCCCTAGTTATCAAATAAAAAACCTGCAGCTGACGATACAGGCGATGTCCCCGCGACGCACGAGCCCGCGGAGGAGACGGTAAACACACGGTAAAGTTTCCAAACAGCGCGCAGGGAAAACACTCATTTTGAGACCATCTCTTACCTTTTTCCTCCTCCCTCCTCCTCCTCCTTCACTGCTCCTTCTGCCGTCTCCAAACTCTGTCACGACGAGGCTCGCCGCAGACTGCGAAATCAAACAGCCGCTCTTCGGTAACCGGGAGAGGAGCGGCGGCAGCAGCGGCGGTAGAGAGAGTCCAGACGTTTTGCTCCGACATGCAGCGACTCCGTGTGTGTGGACGTGTATGTGTGAGGATAAGAGTGTGTGTGTGACAGTTCAGGGAGAGAATGAGCAGGGAGAGGAGAACCGGGGAACTTAGGGGGAGTTCCCGTTAACAGGCAGGCGGGGCGGAGGCTCGAGGAGACTGACAGGCTGGGTTGTAGCTGCACGGCTCGTTTGTAGTGTGCAGCCTGTTGGTGCTACAGGTGATACAGTCATTAACACATTCACCTAATTATTATATATGTGCTGTAGGATATAATGTTGAAGTAAGTTTATGTTTAATGGTGATTTTTTAAGTCGTAAATCATTTAGATGTATGGAGTAAATATACTTTTCTCCCCATATTTATCTTTTAGGAAGCCTTCGGGTGTTTCTCAAAGTCAAGGACCCTTCCTTAGTAGGACAAGTCCTTGGAAGGATCCTACAGAGGCATGGCAAGAGTCCTTCCTAGCATTAAGTGAACTCACATTGGAACAGGCTAACAAGTGTCCCCAGGTGTATGGCATTAACTCTCAGCAGGGGTTTCAGGGTACTGTGATAAATTTGGCACCACTTTTGTACAATTTTAAGTAAATGTAACCAGTATTTTCAGAGTCACATGACATTTAGGGAGATTATTACGGAAGCGTATTGCTGCCACATCAGGAAACAAATATGGATCAGTATTATGTTATAACGTGAAAAGTTTTTTGTTCTAACAAGACGTTATTCACGTTACAACAAAATATTTTCGTTATAACAATCAGTGTTGGGTAAGGGTTACTTTAAAAGTAATCAAAGTACGTTACTGCGTTACTTTTTTAAAAAGTAACCAGTTACTTTACTGCGTTACTCCCTGAGTAAAGTAACTCAATTACTTTAAAAGTACTTCCAACGTTACTCCCTGAGAAAAGTAACTCAACCACTTTTAAAGTACTTTTGAGTATTCTACATTTCCTATTGGGCAATGGACCACAGGGCGCTAAGCCTACATTTTTTTGTCTCCAAAATTAAAGTTATGGACCACCTGACCTTCACTGAGGTCCAATTCTCCCATCACAGCCGTCACTTTGACCAGTAGAAATACAGAACGATCTGCTGCCGTAGACAACTGTATGACAACAACATCCCAGCGTTTTTAATATTTCCTCTAGGGATGT
>NC_065519.1:12525190-12571751 GCF_006386435.1 Epinephelus moara
TTTAGGTGACTACAACAACATGTCGGCTGGCACATGAACAGACACAGTGACTCAAGTAATAGTGAAAGTAATAAAAATAGGACAAGAATAACCCGATGACAACACACACGCCATGAAAGACGACCGAGGATAATTGGTGAGTATCAGCGTGTAGCGTGTACCAGGCATAATGCAAGTCCTGAGTCTGAAATGTGTCTGTCAGCGAGTCCTACTCCACCTATTTAGACTCCACCGTAGACAACGGCAGCATTTCCCCGACCACATAGCGAGCCACAAGCTCCGTGGCTTGTTTCAGACTGATAGGTTTAACGTTATCTCCGTTATTAGAACCAAACGACAGCCGTTGCTGTTTCGGAGCTGAAGGACCAGCGTTCTAAAAGTAACGGAAGTAACTGATGTCTTGTTTGAAAATGTACTTAAGTATTTGATTACTCAAACAGCAAACTAACGCGTTAGGTTACTCGTTACTGCAAAAAGTAATCAAAGTACTCTAATGCTACTTTGTAACGCGTTATACCCAACTCTGATAACAGTATGGTTTCATGTTAAAACTTGATCATTTATGTTGTAAAAAAAGTGAAAAGTTTTGTTATAACATGAGAATTTATACTGTAAGAACATGAAATGTGATAATTTTTAATTGTAAAAATGTGAAAAGTTTCATGTTAACGTGATAATTTATATTGTAAAAACATGAAAAGTTTCATGTTAAAACATGATAATTTATACTGTAAGAACATGAAACGTGATAATTTGTATTGTAAAAACGTGAAAAGTTTTGTGTTTTAATGTGATAATTTATATTATAAAAACGTGAAAAGTTTCATGTTATAACATGATAATTTATACTGTAAGAACATGAACTGTGATAATTTTTAATTGTAAAAACGTGAAAAGTTTCATGTTAACGTGATAATTTATATTGTAAAAACGTGAAAAGTTTCATGTTATAACGTGATAATTTATACTGTAAAAACGTGAAAAGTTTCATGTTATAACGTGATAATTTATATTGTAAAAACGTGAAAAGTTTCATGTTATAACGTGACAATTTATACTGTAAAAACGTGAAAAGTTTCATGTTATAACGTTCTTACACTATAAATACTTACAATATAAATTTTCACGTTATAATGTGAAACTTTTCACGTTTTTACAATATAAGTTATGTTTTAACGTGAAAATATGTTGTTATAACGTGAAAATATATTGTAATAATGTGAAAAACTTCTTGTTAGAACAATAATCTTTTCACATTAATACGTGAATACTGACCCATTATTTTTTTAGCAGCATTATACTTCCGTAGATTATATTTCTGGATTATACTTTAAAAACCAAACAGGTCGTCTAAATGAAACTTTGTGGCACTTAGCACTCCATCTCTGCTGTACATGATTAATTTAAATACTTCTATGTTTTATCTTAATCATGGTATTTTAAAAATCTCATTATTTGGCAGTGGACGCATTGGAAAGTGTAAATTATGAGGTTTCTGTCAGTATAATCTTTCACGCTTGTATGATAAAACCCCTGGAGATGTTAGTCCAAATAAATGACATATTTATATTAGTCCTGCCGAGCTCTGACGGTGCTAGTTTCATTGACGAGGCCCTACCTTCACTTCTAGCATCTTGGCAGACTACACGCCATGAAACACCATGCACAATCCTCTCCACCATTTAAGACAAACTCAGCTTAAATGTTATATATATTTTTCACTTTAGACTCGACATGATATTATGAAATGTGAAAATGTGAGTTATCTGTGGTTTGTGGAAACTGACAATGCAAACATTTTCTTGTGGCGGCTGGGCTGGGACCCTAATTCATCCTTTTTGGACTTGCCCAAAAAAATTAGAAGGGAAATTTTATTTATTTAGTATCATTTAAATATTATCTAACCTAAAACTGCCATATGACACACAGCAGGCTTTAATGTTTTGTATAGTTACAGCTATAAGGGTTGTTTTGACAGCATGGAAACACTGATATGGTTCCTATCTTTATTTGGAGGAGATTAGATACTCCTCATCTTACTCATACTGTAAATTTGTTAAAGATGTACAACGCAAAATTATCATAAAAAAAACAATGCATAGACTCACACAAGAGCAATCCCTCTCAATCATCACTTGTGACTCACTAGAGGTGTGTGGCTGTGTATTTATCTGCAGAGACTCTGACCTCTGCCTGTATTTTCCCTCATATTTTGCTGTGGTGGAGACGTTCTGCGACGCAAGTGTACACTGTCGTGCACATATCGTCTAATCACATGGTCAGAGACTTGACACTGGAAAACGTTAACCTACATATTACCCAGCAATCATCACTGCATATCATATAAGAAAATGAGAAATTATTTATTTAATCTAACAGTTTTAATGGTTTATTATAGTTTATTTGGAATAAGCATATAATTTTGTTATAGATCTAACTGACTATTTTACAAAAAAGAAAAAAATGATAGAGATGGATTTGCCTGTGCAAAGACATATGTAGCAAACGGCACTGTTTTTAATTCAATGAGGGTTCTTCTTTGAATACAGGGATATTTCTAAGGTGGCAATCACTCATAAGATAACATAAGATAAGAAAACACAGGCAGAGGGCAGAGTCTGCAGAAATATACACCACTACACACTTCTAGTGGGTCATCAGTGATGATTTAGAGGATCACTTCTATAATTCTGCATACTTTTAGGAAAATCCCGCATAGTATATCTTTAAGCCAGTGAGATAATGCATGAGAATCTCCACTTAAATCACAGCTTGTTACAACATCAGTGCCATGTCTTCATGTTCAGCAAATTAACAACAAAATCTTTTCTCATTTTGGGGCCTGAGCTCCATAATGTGAAGCTTTTAGTGGTCCATGATCTTACCCAGAGTCAAAGTGTGTGAGATTTGTGCCTTGGGCCTCGTTCAGTGATCGATGCATCATGAATTATAAAACTGAGATGCAGTGTTCACATCAGGCAGAAGGTATAGTTTAACCACACAACTTATTTGGTGGAAGTGCAAGACTTCTGTGCTCAAAATCTGTGTTTCTATGGAGACCAGGCAGTCGACTACAGCATGGACTGCAGATCATGATGCCGTTTTATAAATGTAGACAATAAGATTTTTTTTTTACAGGTGGCTGACAGCAATGATGACTTCAGGTGGAAAACGCTGCCTATACGGCTGGTCTCTGATGGAAATCTGCTCTGTGAAGACTCCCATTACACATGCATGACCTCTGCTATTAGATCCATGTAGTTAAAAGCGGGTTGATGGGGCTCCTGTGTCCTCCATCACTGTCATGAGAGACAGTGAGGATGCCGGCGCCGCTTGATCGTGGACTTGAAAGCGTTGATTTGGCAGATGACCCAAGAGGAGGGAAAAAAACTAGCTAAACCGGGATATAGGCTGCGGTTGCCATGCTGGCGGTGTGCAGTTACCGTGCTGATGAGTGAGAGTAAGACCTGTTGATGGACGATGTGCGGTGGATTTGATTTAAAGCACCCCTCGCTCACACACACACACACACACACACACAAGATCCCTCCTTCAAATCCTGATGGAATGTGTCTCCTATAACAACATTACTATCACAAGGCCTGAATCACATGACAAGGAGGGCCCACTTGTGTGTGTATGTGTGTGCGTGTGTCTATATATTTCTTGGACGTTGTGTACATGCTGGACAGTACCTTGTTCTGCCCACAGGGTAAAAATAAACACTCAATTAGGGGAGGAGCCCGTCCAGTGTTACAGAAACAGCACCGGATAGAGGGGCAAGAAAAAGTTGCCTAAACATTTTAAACCACTTACATAACGAATCCCTGACGGCAGCAGAGAGAGGAATACAATTTTACCCTGCATCTAATTTTGTTTGCCATGCCCGGGAACACTTCCCAGATACATTACCACATGTATTGAACCCAAGAAAGAACAAACCTTGAAGCTTCAGTCCACCCAAATGACAAAAAACAACACAATTTCTCATTAACCACCAGTGGTATTAAGCCCTGGAGATAGATTTGGATTTAATAGCACAGGTTTTAGACACAGTCTTTGTGATTTGTGCCTCCAGTACAGTTTAATACTGTTTGTGGTGCCCAAGAAAAGAAATAAAATTACACAGTGACATATCTGTCTGGCAGTAATGTTTCATGCTGTGGATGATCCGCAAACCTCACTGAGGACAGTTCTTTGAACCATTTTTATCAAGTTCCTGAGATCTGTGGGTAATCCAGAGTAACATAAATAGGTTGTTTCTGGAGAGACTTATTGCATTAGTGACATTTGTCCACGTTAGCATGGAGAAGCTAACTTTTTTTTAAGCTTTAACATGACTTTTCTCATACTGAACCTGTATCATCTGTTATTTAAAGTTTGTTTACTCATGTTCATCCATTCATTACTGCTTATCTTGTTGGGGATCACAAGGGGGGTGGAGCCTATCCCAGCTGGCGAGAGGCAGGGTACACCCTGGACAAGTCACCAGACTATCGCAGGACTGACACATAGAGACAGACAACCATTCACACTCACATTCACACCTACTGACAATTTAGAGTCACCAATTAACCTGCATGTCTTTGGACTCTGGGAGGAAGCTGGAGTACCCAGCTGGCATAGAGAGAACAAGCAAACTTCACACAGAAGGACTCCCCCACCCCAGGGTTCGAACCTGGGGTGGAAGGTTTGAACCAGGACCGTACCCTCTTGCTGTGAGGCAACAGTGCTAACCACTGTACCACCGTGCTGCCTACTCATGTTGTTTGACTGTATTGTACAGACCCATGCTTTTTACCACAATGTAGGGATTTAACGATTGTACATATATTATCCTTTTTATTTTTCTGGGTTGCCTAACAACATCAGGCAAAGGGACTGCCGATGAAGACTTGCTTGAATGATGACTAATCTAACAAAACATGACGCCCATCGTGGTTGACGTATTTGCTTCTCTCTTCCATCACCATCGCCAGAATTTTTTTTTTTTTTAAATCTAACTTTAATTCAAATTTTTATTATTGTCTTAAGAATTCTTCTTGAATCTAATGAACATTGTTCCTTTTTTGAAATGAGAACTAAGTTAAAGTAAATTATGCTGCAACCAAACATCAAACTTATTTACAAGAGTAGCTTTTACTGATTGTACATTCCAGTTCTCATGGTCAAAACTAGAAAAGTGCACGTAGTGTAGTGCAGATCTTCACCAGGTGGTCGCCCGAGCTGATCGCAGCCACTCTGGACAATTCTTGTAATTCCAGCAGAAAAGTCTCAGAAGCTAATGCAAATACAGTCCTTATCTATTTTTGACAATTCTAGGTCCCCACAGTCCAGCTGTCCAGAATTGTTGCCCTTTGGAATTGTCCTTCCTGGCTCCCTTACAGTCAACATGGCAGCAAAGATAATAACAACAGGGAGTAACTGATGTCGTATATTGCCTAACTTTAGTGGATCATAACATACGCATACAATTTTTCAATGTCAGTTTTACGACAGACTAAATAAGGCTTGTTGTTTTATTTTTTTAAGATTATATTTTTGGGCTTTTGCCTTTAATGTACAGGGCAGAGTGAGATGGGGTGAGAGAGAGAGTGGGGGGTGACATGCAGCAAATGGTTGCAAGCCAGAGTCGAACCTGCGACCGCTGCAGCGAGGCATCGCCTCTGTACATGGGGTGCCGGCACTATCCACCACGCTACCGATGCCCCAGGCTTGTTTTTAGCCGAACTGATTTCTAGAAAACTTGCGGCTTCCAACGGCAGGTTAAGAGAAGTGAGGAGACGGTATAAAACAGTCAATAAAACAGGTTTTAAGAATTGTGAATCACTGCAACCACAAGAGGTCCTTGAGCACACAGTCATAAATGTACAGACAAAATATTAGGCTGATTGGTCCAGTAGTTAGAGAGATTACTTGAAGACAGATACATACAAACACTCAGACAGACATACACAGACACAAATGACCAAACAAATGATCCCCTCCAGTCTAACGCCTGGTGGAGATAATGATTTAGAGAAAGGATGCTAAAAGATGACAGTTGATGAAGGCTTGTAAGTGATGCCTGCTAATTTGTAACGTCAAGTCTGTTGTTTTATGTCAAATAAATTGCTAGCACTGCTAAAAGAAACCAACAAGCAGCTGAAGGCTAACTCTATTTCATAATGTGTGTTAACAAGCCTTTTGTGGGGGCAGTCTGAGGAGCGGAGTATCAGCTTTATTCCAGAGAAAAGAAAAACACCTCGACTAAAATTCAGAAAAGAACAAGCCACCCTGAACTGGCGAGAGCTGCAGCACAGAGATGACACAGAGATGGAGAAGAGAGGGCTGCAGGGGTAAAAAGAAAAGGCGATAAGGGTGCTGACACATCCTGACAAAAAGGAACAGGGAGTGTCACTCAGCACCTCGCGCACCATCGTACGTACACTACAAACACACACACACACATACATGCTGTACACGCGAGCTTGCCTGCAGGACAAGACACCTGGATCTAAGCCTCTGCTGAAAGCAACAGATGCCAGAAATACAGCGTTGCATATTGAGCCAAGGACAAAAAGGTCACACAATCACACACACTTCACACAGTCAAACTATCCAGGCCTGAATCTGGCAGACAGAGCTGAGCTTATTACGAAGCCACAGTCAATAAAACCCTCAACTGCACATGCATTTTTACAAAGTGAGCCCTCTCGCCTGCGAGTGTGTGTGTGCGCTCACCATCAGCACGCTAGTCAAACAGTGCATTAGTGTTTTTGTGTGTCCTTGTAAGTTTGGGTTTTGTCTCTGCGGGGAGATGTTAGTAAAAGGGGAAGAGTTTTATTAGAGTGTTACATGATACCAGCTGTCTAAACTGGCTCCCTTCTCCCGACCAAGAAGCTTTCTTCCTGTCTTCAAGCCACCAGACTCCTCAGCTTCTCAACATCTCAAGGTCCTCGGCTGCAGCGCCCTGCGTCCAAATGTTCTCATCTCTGCATGTTTGAGGCACTCCAGCTACAAATTAGCTTAAAGCAATCCCGCAAGCCACAACCACAGACTTGTGCGCTGATGAACTGGCAATCGCTCACGTATTTATTACAACGTGGATGTGCATTCTGAAAGTGACCCCCACCATATGTCTGAGTATCTGCCTATTTATCTGTGTATCTCCTCTGGTCGCTGCCTACTGCATCAATCACACCCTCTCACCGCCACAACAGCTGCCTCTTGTCAACGTCGCTCTGCAGCAGCTGAGGGCGAGGGGAGGAGTGCGAAACCGCGTTTAACAGCCTCGGTTCTGGCTGAAGGGAGCTTAGAGTGGGAGGGGGGGTTGGTTAAGAGAACATCAGGATCCCATTTAGACCAGAGAGAGGCTCATGGGAGTGGGACGGGGCGTCGGCCGAGTATGCCAAGGAGGAAGTGGGAGGTCATGAGTGTGTGCATGTTCATGAGCGTGTTTTTTTTAATGCATGTTTAATCATAGCTGCTATGCTAATCCCTGCAGCCTTATGAGCTATGCTGTATCGTCTTTAATGTGGCTGTTTGTATTTGCCACTGTTTCCACTGAAGAGTCATAACGAGTGTTTGAGTGTGTGTCTGCGTGGTGAGAAGGCTGCAGATCTCCGCAGCAGAACAGTACAGCTCTGTCCTCATGCACGTCCAGGTTGAAGGTCAAGGCTGAGGCATGTGGCCGTCCACATCAGTCCCTATTTGACACTTGACCTTTCACCTCTCTCTGTGCGAAGGCCGACTTCCAGCCTGATGGTTTTTCCAAACAGTGGGACACACAGACTGAGAAAACCGATGCGCTATCTGCAGTGAATGGACTATACTATCCATCATCTAAAGTCCAAAATTCCCAGGGGAGCAGCGGAAAACTTGAGTCTGACAGTAGCTAGATATGAGCTGGAGCTGATGGTGGAAATACTTACATGGGGGTGGAGGGGAGGGGACTGATGGAAAATAGGGAGAGACATAGTGAAACCAGTGATGAAGAGCATGTGAATCATTCTCCCACCTCTACAACTGACTCAATTAATGCCTTTGGAGCAGATATCAGCACTGGAGATAATACAGTATGTCACAATGTGCTGTTTTCACTTTCACTACCTCGTCTCATTAACAAGTAAAGCAAAGGCGATAATTCATTCCTGAAGATGCTGTTAGTAAGAGCCTGTCTTTGCTCCTGGCGATTTTGTGTGGGCATCTAATACAGTAAATGAGATACGGAAAATCTCTGCTTGTTGTTGCTGGCCTGTGCACTATGACTCAGACAAGACTGTAACTTTATCTGTTTTCAATAAATAATATGCCAAGTACGTGACAAATATGAAAACAGGAGTCAAATGTAAAACAAGACAGTATACAGACCAAGAGTCTACAGTCATGCTAGCATCTCTGTGAGGCTGTACTAAGCTCACAATGACAATGCTAACATGCTGATGTTAAGCAGATTAATGCTACCATGTTTACCATCTTAGTTTAGCATGTTAGCATGTAGCAGCTCAGCGTAGGGTCAATCAGGAAGACTTTCTTTGTGCTCATCCATTCACAGTTCTCCCACTCCCACTGCTTCCTCTAATCAGCTGACTAGTGTTCACTCTTCTAGATATCCAATCAAACCTTGCCACGAGCTCTATCAGCCAATCAGGATGTCACTGCTCTGCTGCTGTCAGCCGTCATTTTAGGCAGAACTGTCGTGCCCTCCTCCACCCTGCTCACCTCCAGCCATCGTATCCAGAGTCCTTCACTCATCCAGATCATCGGCACGTCTCCATCTTCTCCACATCTCGTCTTCACCACCTCTACCACCACCAGCATCTAGACCCCGGGGGGCGGGAGGTGGGGGGTTCCCTGTCCGACCGTGGATTGATCACCCTCCTTAAATCATACCATCTCTACAGGGTCTAATCGCCAAAGACTTTTCACATTTTTCATTCTTCTGTGCACATGCTAATAAACATTCTTTTCACTATAAAAACGAGTCTCTCCTGATTGAAGTATTGTAGGTATACTATGCAAAACACTTGCCAGAGAAATTGAAAATAAAAGCCAACTTCAGATTCACCATGCTATATTTGGGTTTAGAAGGTGCAGTGTCTTTTGGATGCCTGCTGCTCACCGTCTGGCACTGTCAAAAAGCCAATAGGATTTTTTTTTTAAACTGGATTTTGGATTACTGCAGAAAAAAAGCTCTGCTGCAAGCACGTTTATGATTTTTGAAACGTAAATGCAATCACCATTAGTAACAAGCTAACGTCAGGCTATAAAAGAACTCCACTACTGTCATGTGACTAAACGTTGTCACCACAATTAGGCCGTAAGGCCGTGTTGTGTCATTTATCCACCCCAGGTAGCCAAAATGACCTGGCCCAAAATCAGCCTGAACTCGGCATGCTGGATGAAATTAGCCGGGGCCGGGTCTGGTTGCCCGACTCACCTGAGACTCGGCATGAATGATGCCCCAGAATCAGGCCAAATCAGCTGGCCTGATTGCGGCTGCCGACACTGCCATCACTGGGCTGTTATCAGAGATGATCTTGCCCAGCATTGGCCCAAACTCAGCATGCCAAATGATAATAGCTGGGCCGCATCCGGTTGCCTGACTCGGCTGAGACTCAGCATAAATGACTGGATTTAGGCTGCCGACACTGCCATTACCGGGACTTGTTAGCAACCGCCTTTGTAAAGACACCCAAAAGCGTCAAAATCTTACCGAAAACCCAATAAAAAAAAACCCACTGACTTCAAGAAGAGGGAATCGGGAGTGTGACAAATTTTATGGCAATAGTTGTGAAGACACATGAATAAAAACCAACAATGTCATCAGAGGAAAAGTCAGGTGATCACCAGAGTCAGTAGGATTCATTCGCATGGAACCATAAATGTCTGTTAATTTGATGGCAATCCATCAAATAGCTTCAAGATGTATCCATCTCAACCAAAGTGGTGAACCGACCAATAAACCGACCATCAGACAGACACCGTCAGACCAAAAGCCACGGCACTTGCATGGCTAAAAATCTACCTACTCAATGAAGGAAATTGAAACCACATCACGCACATTTGATAGTCAAGGAGACGTCTGATTTCACGAATATCAGTTCTGCTGTTGCCTCATCTTGTGTTGCAAGAAGAATTGCTCAAGTAAACTGTTAATACACACAATACACAAGTCACAAATGAGTGTGTGGAAGTTCCTCTCTTTTCTTTAGCATGCCACCAAGAACACATTTAACTACCCATGAGACAAATTAAGATAAAGTGAATAATCTATTCATGAGCGTATATTCCAGTTTGAAACAGATTTGCAACATGACAGCTTAATGCTATGCTGTAGCTGGAGACTTAGAGAACAGTCCATGTGGCCGAATGTTGAAGAGCAGAGAAGGAAAAACTGCAACAGAAACAAAGAATTAAAAATAAAAACATTTCTCCCCACTAAGATGACGACTGTATTTCTCCAGCAGCCAAGCAAATAGAGCCTTCAACCAATTAAGAACACTGTGTGCTTTAACGCCTCACAAGAACAACAGCATGCCGCCCGGCACAAAACTGAGCCTGCTTCTGTTTGCACTCTCTCAGACGTGACACCTTGCGGTGCAGAGGGCAGAGTAACAACAGGTTGTTGTTTGTCATTTCAGAAATAGAGTCTGTGTTGCAGATGAAGAACACCAACTGGCCCGCTGTCCATGACATTCCTGAATACCACAATACATTATTGTCACAGCGTGTGTGTTTGAGTCTAGTGTGTGCCAACATACACAAACACACAATGCGTTGTATCCATATCGCATACGAGAGGGATGTTTAACATGATCCATTAAATAGAAGATCAATGACAGTTTGAATTACGATCATTGTCTTAAGGGTTTAGTGTGCAGGATTTAGGGGGGTGTATTGGCAGAAATGGAATAAAATTTTCATAACTATCCTCTTCCACAGAGTTCATCATGTTGTATCAACAGTAGCATACAGCAGACAAACCAAACACTTGGCTCTAGTTAGGGCTATTCACATTTTTGCGTTTTTGTATCAGCCACTGTAGTTCTCCGACATGCTCGGGCAAGATTCAGCTGTGCAACCTCGCTGCTCGATGCCACAAAATCCTACATGCTAGACCTTACCATTTCTTATTTGACTTATCCAAGCAACAAGACTAAAAAAATGAAGCCAATATGGAAGTGCAGGGAACTGCAGCTCCTAACATGGCCACTTGAAGCTGGCTCCAAAACAGAGTAAGTCGTGTTTTGGAGTTCTTTTTTTGCCACTAGTAAAAAGTGCTTGCTGCGCCTTTTTATTGTTGCCAGGCAACCATCCCATCACCTCCATACACTAACCTTTCCGTGTAATCAATCGACCGTTTTTTCCCCCACAGTAATTAGTATCTAGTTCGTAAAATGTTGAGGCAGAGGGTACTTGCTGTAGCTCTGGTTGAGGGTGCGAGGCTGTCAGCAAATAGCTTGTTGATCACAGGGAAATGGAGATCTGTGTGGGTACATGAGAACCTAAAACAGAGGGTGGATCATGGGGAGTACCACCAGTTGGTCCAGGAGCTTTGCCTCAATAGGGTGGATCATGGGGAGTACCACCAGTTGGTCCAGGAGCTTTGCCTCAATGATGGCCGTTTCCAGGCATATTTTAGGAGGACTCGGGAGCAGTTTGACAAGCTGCTGTCTAACGTCGGGCCATATAGCTCTGGGTATCCAGCAACTGCTACCACCAGTTTCTCCTCCGTTGTTTACCAACTGTGAACTTGTGGCTATGACGAAAAAAGAGATGACTTGGGGTGCTGTTCCACTCTGAGTTGAAGTTTTTTCAACTTGAGTTCAGAGCGCTCCGGCAAAAACGGCAGGCACCTTGAGCGCAGAAACACGCAATGCGAAATCATCAAGCAAAAAGCTTCATTCTCATTAGAAACAATTACAAAAAGCCGCCTCCAGCTGCCAAAATGCTTTCTGTGTGATCAGGGCCTAAATCCCCGTAGACACCTGTGTTAAATGCCCAACTTTACAGCAGAAAAAAACATGTTTACAGCCTGGTACAACAAACAGTTTGGTCTATATAGCTAATGTCAATATTCATGTCACCCGTACAGGTGGTGAATTTTTTTATAACTCACATGTTTACATTTTATTAAAGGGAAATTTCGGTTTATTTCAACCCGTCTCCTATCGTCCTAATTATGTTTCAAGTGACTAGTGACATAAAAATAATAGTTAGCATGTTAGCCGTTAGCCTAGATACAGCCGGGGCTCATTAGTAGTGTCAGACCTGTTAAAACTTAAGTGAATGGGCATACTTCAAGTGCAAACTTAGTCCACTAAACAAGCGGCATACTTCAAGTGCAAACTTAGTCCACTAAACAAGCTTTTTTTCCCACAAAGACCACCTCATATTGTTAGGATAAATGTCAGAGAACATATAGAAAACGACATGTAAACGTGTTGTCTTACCTTACCGGTGTGGTGCCATGTTTGTTTACCATTTAGCTCTGCTTTCCATTTAGCTCTCATTCAAGAAGTTTGAGCCTATACACTACAACAGTGTAAAAAGACTCCATAACAAGTACAATATATTTCTTCTGACACGTAGTGGAATAGAACGTTGTAGAAAATTGGAGTACTCAAGTAAAGCACAGTATATTACAGTAGTAACTTTCCACCACTGATTCTGATCCTCAGGTCCCTGAGTTTTTACAATGTCAGCAAAGTCAAGGATGACTCTACATACAAAGATACTCTGAAACACTGTCCACATCATCACCACGCTTCTTCAGCTGTTTAAATTAAAACAAGTGACAATAAAAAAGACAACTGAATCTGATTATCAGGATGTGAAGGAAGGTCTGTGTTGGTAATTGTTTTCAGTCGTCGCCAGTGCTGCAACTTGAGAATGAAGAAGAGGAAACTCACCAAACTGCGGCCTCCATTTTTAGTATCAAAGACTCACTTCCTGTCAGCGTGAGAAGTTTTTCCTCATTCACAAACAACAGTGGCTTTGGTCCTTTTGAATTCATGCCAGATACACTGTTGAGGAAATATCACTTTATCCTCCTGTTGGCTCACAGTGGCAGCAGGTTATTGTACCTACGGTCTAGAGCTTCACCTGCAGAATCATGACAGTAAAAGGGATCCTGTGAGGAAAATGTCTGCTGTCACAGGTGTTAGTGATAACATTAACAATGACATTGTTATACTCAAGTGTCCCAGTGGCCAAAACAGAGTGGCAGTGATTCAGCCAACATTAATTTTATTATTTACAGCAGTGCTTTTCCTACTGTGACGTGTCCTTTGTAAAACAGAGGCTGTACTCACAAAACTTCCTCGTACTAAGAGTCGCTCCTAGTGACAAAATTCTTAGAATCTCCTGAGAATTTTCCCTTAAAGTTAAGACTAGGACCTTGTAAAGCTAAAAGTTATTTACAGAGCATCTTAGACCTTAAAAGAGCTCCTGGGGTGAAAAACTGTTACAAGCAGGGACGAGGACTTTTAAGAGGCTGAAGAGTTTCTCAAGCAGAGGAGAAAATGGTGGAAAGACACAGAGTTTGAAGAAATATTCTCCAAACGCTGTGAGTGACACAGATTAGATCATGCAGGGATAATATGTGTGATGTTGTTAGGTATATGCACACATTTCACACAACCCTATAATGCCAGAAATAAAATGATCACAACATTAAGACATCTGAAAAACTGAAAACACAACAGTGCTGCAGTGATGACTTGAGTCTGTCTCAACCTTCCATCAGCAGAGTGATCACACTAACTATAGCCCTTTTACAACAGGAATTGTGCAAATTTGCAGAAAAGCCCAGTCAGTCTTTTTTCAGCATTGGCAGTATAAAAGCACCGTTCCCGTCATCTATCGGTTAATGGCCTCTTCGTTTGCGAGGACGAGGAGGGCGCGCAATTCCTTGTCTCCTCAGTTGCTCATCTTTACAGTGTCTGTCAGGCTTGCGTTTCCCTCTTGCTACTAGCCGCTCGCTAATTCCTGCTATCAGTTTCCCTCTTGCTACTAGCCGCTCGCTAATTCCTGCTATCAGGTGTTTCCTGTTTATCAACAGCTCCTCCCACAAGTCTTCAACAGCCCCTCCCGTTGCGAAAGGCCGCCTCAGTCTTTTTGAACTAGAAGCGTTCCGCCAATATGACTACCCTACGAGGCGGAAAATTGGGCACCTCGGATCAACTCGCCAATCCGGCTCTGTGTGTCTAAATGCTCGCAGCTTGCCGGCAGAACGGCCCAACATTTGCAGAAAATCTGGCAGTGTAAAAGGGGCTAATGACAACACTTTCACAGTCAGCAGTTCATTTCATTTCCACTGGATGTCCACACCTTGCAGGCTCACAAAAAGGGCATGTCTGTGACAACCAATTACATCTGTTGAAAGAAAACATCATACCAAGCAATGGGGTCAACCACACCTTTTCACTAAGGTAAAAGTTTTTGTCCCTTCCTTGCTCAGAGTCGCTCTGAGAACTTTCCTTAAACACTCCTAAGCTCGGACTCCTTACTATAAAAATTTAAGCTAAGTTCGGAGCTCTCTGAGAGTGTTCTCAGAATGTTTGTGAATACAGCCCCTGAAGTATAACTCCACCCCACAGGCCTGGGGCCAGTTGGATAAAACACCTTAACTTAAGATTTTCCTTTAAGTCCTAGTTAAGGTTTCATCAAATAAAATCAGTTGCATGAAACACCCTTAAATCTTCGCCTTACGGTTTCCTTAAAATGTTCACTTAGTATATATGGGTTTTTCTTTGACTTGGTCTTATACTTAAGGAATCCCAAGACCGTTGCACAAAAGACCTTAGCAGCCAAAGCAAGATAAAAAAAACAAAAAACTACTTGAGGTACCTCTGACTCTGTCTAAACTGCAACATGATCAAGTTTATGGTGATAAATGAAAAACACTTACACAGAAGAGTGTTCTGACACCAGGAGAACCCACTGGATACACTTTTGATTTTACACTTTAGATTTGACTGAAGAACTTTTTGTTGCTTCTTCCTACAGTCACCATCTGTTTTCTGGTATTTGGGATCAAAGTTACTTTGTACTTTGTGCTTTCTACGAGGGACCAGTATGGTTTTCTTGTCTTCTTCTGCCATTTTTTCACTATCTAACTACAAGCCAAGCCAACTTTGTAAGATGAAAACAGGCATCACAAGCATGGGTCCAAGCAAACAAACAATCTCCATGGAAACTTTTACCGCCGTAAAATCTCAACCCAGTCTCACTCTGAAGTCGTCGAAATCCGGTGCTTGGGCAGTGACCTGCGGCGTCAAACACTAAAGAAAAAAGCCGTCATTTAACATTGGCATGATACGCAGCCAGTCGCTGTCATAGTTTAACAGCACTCTGCAGCGTTGGGGAAACGCAGCAGGACAAGAACAAAAGTTAATGCGGCGAAAGTCCAAGTTGGGTGGGCAGGAGCAGTGGTGGATGGGTCAAACAACCACAGACTTTAACCCAGGAGAGCGATGCTCGTGTCCCGTAAGATTAGAAATCCTCACCCTACTCTTGTGAAAACAGAAGTGTATTCTGATAGAAGACAATGAGTATAACAGGCAGAACTTGATACGGCGTCCCAGTCAACAACCAAGGTTGAAGATTTAGGGTGTTTCATGCAACCAGTCCCTGAATCCTACATATGAGTTGTCTCTTCCTCTCAGACATGTGCAGTGAGAACATTCCTGATTATACATGCACATCAGCCAATCAAGATAATGTAATGGGTCTGTGCAAAAGTGTTTTAGTCTGCATTTTGTTTTCATCAGTGCCAATTACATATCCTCTCATCTCTAATTTCTAGCTGTGGCAAGCAGTTGCAAAACATCTTTTGCATCTTTTCAGCCAAGTTCTCGTTTTCAAGTCGTTGCAAATCAGAGTACCAGGTGCACAGCAGTTAGTTAAGGTGCTGTTTATTGGTTAAATCTCTATCCATGCTCTGCCCAAGAATTCACACTCGAACATATGCAAAGGCAGCTTCAAGAAAGAGTCTGAACAACGACACAGGACTGCCTGAAATGGAAAAGCTCCATCTCTGCCTCCTGCGTTTACTCATGTTAAATGACCATAAGTGTAATTCCAGTCGGCGACACAAGAGAGGCCCTCTCTCTGCCCTCCATACCACAGACTGGAGGGAGACGCCAGACCAACACACAGGAGGGAGGGGGGTGGCGGCAGGAAGAGGGAATTTTAATGCACACACTTAACACACACATACACACTCACTTAAGCACATATATCACATTAAGGGTTACAATTTAAGCTTTCTGCTGACGCTCTCATTCAGGCGTCTTTTTGGAAAGAGAGTTAGTATGGCATCTGTGTCTTAGAGACTTAGAGTCCTAAGTGATCGTTTGAGTGTGAAACGCCGACCCCCCACAGGATGTAGGATTTCAAGTTGACTGCAAAGGGTTTTGTAGTTTTGTGCGTCATGAGGTAAAGCAGCTGTGGTCAGATTTAAAAGTATTGGTTGTAATGGTGAGTTTTAATGGCATTATTTATTAAAACATCCATTGAATGTTTTAGAATCACTTGTGCAGCACAATCCAGCTTCTGCTCAGCGTGGTGCGCTCATTGTTTGACCAGAATATGCACTGGAAAAACCTGACATTTCTTCTTCTATTTCCCACGGGTGTGATGTCAGGTGACCAAAATTCAATGGCAGGAGAATATGTAAGGCAGGGATGCCAAACACACGGCCCGTGGGTTCTATCCAGCCTACTGGATGACTTTGCACGCTTAGCATTGATGCACTTGTGAAGGCTAAAACTGAAAACACACTGGACGCGTTGCACTGCATCTTGTCAAAAGACGACGACACGAAGTTATTACGACTGTTACTGAAAGATCTGTACGTCCTCCACATCTGCATCAGCTTAAAATCATGTGTAGACAGCCTCTAATTAAACTTGATTCCTCAACTGAAGAACCGAGGTAATATCTTTTTGGCCATTGTCTTCATAATGACCGGATTGTGGGTCGTTTAGCTCAGGATATTTCTCAGCCTCAACAATGAGTCCCTCGTCATCCATTCCTTGTCACACACGAGACACAGCAACAGCAACATAATTCTCTTTGCATCAGTGGTGAGGAGCTGCCACAGGAGCAGAGAAAAAGAGCTGCTGCAGGAGCTGGTATGCACAAGCAGAAAGCAAGTGGGGATAAAATGCATTCCCGAGGCTGGAAATAGGAGAGTAGCGTAAAGTGCCACAGGGCAGCGTGTCCAGGAGCGCTGACACACGTCTTGCCGCCACCAGTGTGGCGTTGCACTTTGAAAATAATAGGGGCATAGTTTTTGATACGTGGCGTTTGCATGTCTGTAGAGTTGATGGTGAAAGCAAATGAAGCTGCCTACACACTATTAAATTCTCTTTTCTCCTCTGAGACTTTTACTGTTTTTGGATTTGGAACCCATAGCTAGCCTAGTCAATGAGATTTAAGACGAGCCCTGATCTAAGAGCCCGGTCTCGATCCAAAGTCATTGAAATCCAGCGCTTGGGCAGTGACTTGCGGCGTCAGAAACAAACGAAAAAGGGCGTCCTTTAATGTCCACATTATATGCAGCTGGTTGCCATTATAGTTTAACGGCACCTGGCAGCGTCAGGGGGAAGCAGGCAGGACAAAGATGAAAGTTAAGGTGGTGAAAGTCCGACTGGGGTGGGCGGGAGTGGTAGTCGGAGAGTGGTGGATGGGTCCAACAAGCACGGACTTTCACCTGAGAGAGCAGTGTTTGTGTCTCGTAAGATTATAAAGCCAAACTCTGTTCTTTTTACCTAAACCTAACCATGTGCTTTAGTTGTTGGAGGAAAAAAACATCAATTTGCATTGTTGTACTGACATAGTGCATTTATTTGAAAGAGACTGTATGTAAACGTTAAATTTCCTGTGAAAACAGAAGTGCATTTTGAAAGAAGACAACGCATGTAACAGGCAGAACTTGACATGGCATCCCAGAATGTCAACAACCAATGCATCCAAGGTATCTTACACGTCGTATCTGGCCATGACATAGCCATGTCTCTATGTCCTGACAAACCCACTGTGGTCCTCCAAGAGGCTAATCTGACATGGTCTGGTGGTCCAGCTGCTGTGTTTTGGAAAACCAGTCCTGTGCAGGGGTCAGATCCTCATCAGCTCCGATGTTTGTTTACATTCTCAGGCAGAGCCACCAGGGACAGACAGTGCTCATTTCAAAGTTAAACCGTGGGAAGAAAACGGGGCGATAAATAGCACAGAGAGAGAGTGAGACAGTGACACTGAGACTCTAAGATACTGTACATACCATGTTATTGCAACGTTTGAATTCGGCTGGGGACCTTTGTCGCATGACTCCCTTTCTGCCTCCGAACTTATGTTTCTTGAGTCTCCTCTGGGTTTTGTCAAGACAAGAAGATCAGTTGATATGCCAAATCATTGCTGTAATCACATTAAAAGTGATGCAAACAGCAAATGTTCCACTGTCTCAGTATAAATATTGAACACTAAACCAAACAAGGAAAGAATGACCTTTTATCGGACAGAGAGGTAAGGAGGTGGAGGGATCAATAGCCTGTGAACGATCATGATCAGTCTGATCTCTGGCCAACAATTTGCAACACTAATCTATTCCAGTAAGACTTCAGCCCAGTATCGATGTGTACAATGGGAAAACATGACTTCACCCCCCCCCTCACTGATCTTTACAGTATGAGCTGGAATTATTGATTTATGCTATTCTAAAATGTAACAGCTGAATCTATACTTCACTAATAGACAAGAGGCAATCACATCTATTAATAACTCATATCTGTTTATTCACTAAATACTATAATTGTATTTATTTTTAAGACATTAAATAGGAAACACAGGTTTGTATTATTACATCATCAGGGGCATAGTGCTAATGATGTTTTGCAATAACAGGAAGTTGCCAAATTCAGAGTTGTAGCATGTTCAGTATCTGTTGCATAAGAGTTGGTGTTTTATTTTGCTGACTTGCCAGTTTCTTCATCTCCAACAATCACTGACACATTTGCACCAGACTGACCTGCAGTATCGAGTCCACTCTGCACATCCTGCAGTTCAAGATATTCTGCATTCACCTGTCTCTGCTGCACCGTCACACCAGCCTACACTGTGGGAAGACGTACGGCAGGCGGATAGAGGTGAAATCTTTATTTAACTGCATCTATGTGGTTTAATTAGATTTAAATTAAACTGTAAACAGTCTAATATTGCATCATCTGAGATGATAAATAGAAGGTAAATATTAATCTCTGCCCGTTTTATTTTCTAGAAAAAAAAGTAATTTCAATTGGATTCAATTTACATTTCAAAACAGTAGTAAGAATTTCCTCACCAACTTTCTCGTTTCAGTGATTACATTTTTTTACTCTCCAAAGTATGATGAAACTATAGATAAAACAAGATATGTGTGTGTGTGTGTGTGTGTGTGNTTTCTAGAAAAAAAAGTAATTTCAATTGGATTCAATTTACATTTCAAAACAGTAGTAAGAATTTCCTCACCAACTTTCTTGTTTCAGTGATTACATTTTTTTTACTCTGCAAAGTATGATGAAACTATAGATAAAACAAGATATGTGTGTGTGTGTGTGTGTGTGTGTAATCCTGGCTGCACTCTGTAGCTCTGTTGTGCCTCTCAGTGGTCACATGTATGTAATACAACTGTACCAGCCTGCAGATGGCACAAAAAGAACTTCATTTCCCAGATGCCCTCTCGTTGTGGCCCCACGGCCTTCAAAATAAAAGCGTCAGAAAAAATGTCTCTCAGGATGAGGAAGGCGACAGCCATACCATAATAAAGTGGGGTTTTCTAATTACATGAAAATCTAGCAGTAAATAAACAATTTTTTTTTAATTTAGTTTGGGATTGTTATATACATATGACATATAATACAAATATCTATGGAGCCCAAGCTGATCTTATTAGATTGTACGCTAATAAAAATAAATAGCTAACTAAGTAAATAAGAATAAGCATATCAGGTACAGAGGGCAAATATTTTTAGATTGTTGTCTTTGTGATTGCACAAAAACTAATTTTTATAAAAAGGCTTTTAACTGGAGTGTTTTTTTTGTTTCATGCTTTTATTCATTTGTGTATTCCTAAGATTTTTATTAATTGTGTTATATCTCTGTTTCTGTTTCTTGTCTGCATTGAACTTATTCCATGACTGTTTTAAAAAAATATGGGGTCATTTTATTATTTATCTTGAAGATACAGATATAGAAAGTATTCTGGGTCAGCTGAGTGAATTTGGAGATGACTGATCCTCTGCCAGGAGCAGGATGGAGGCCTTGCATACTTCACTTCATGTTGATTGTATGGAGGGATTCAGTTAGACATTGGTGATTACTAATGTCTAACTGACATTAGTTTCTAAATATGTATGTTATTTATTTAGGTTCGTTTTGACTTCATGATACTCTTTATTTCATTTTATTTTATTTTATGTTATGTCTTGTGTATGTTTTGAAATATGTTTATATTGTTTAAGTTTCTTGAAAATTAATTTAGCATAATAAACAAGATATACAAATTAAAAGACGAAAAATGATAGGCTGATAAAATAGCAGTGGCAAACCTAATTAAACACTGCTCTACAAATAGGTAAATGCAGCTGTAATTATTTTATATTTCATTACTAATTTTGAAAAAAGTAAGTGATTTGATTCATTCATATTGATTTATTATATCTTTTTCTTAAACAGGTCAAATCTGAATCAATTTAGGCCAAATGTTTTTTTTTTATTATATCAATCAATTAATTAGTTAATCAATTTAGTTGCAAGGCAGACTCAGGGTAAAACAGATATCAATAAAGGATTTTATTTTGAAGGTTTCCAGCGGAAGTCGTCCTGCTTATCGGTCCCATAGAGTCCTATCTAGCTTTAACTGTGTAGTCAGTCCCTCAGTGACAGATCAGAGTATCAGGGTTAGTGAGGATCCTCCGGCCTCTGTTAGCTCCTTCATGACTCACTGAGGACACCACAACTGTCAGATCCAACATGAGGCTGCTGCCGGTGGTTGTTACACTGTTACTGACGGTGGCTGTGGCTTATTATGTTTACACCCCGCTGCCTGATGCCATCCAGGAGCCGTGGAAGCTGATGATGCTGGATGCTGCGTTCAGGACCACCATGCACCTGGTGAGAGAGCAGATGTTTCCATCATTGAGCTGTGGGTAGTGAGCTGTTATTGTGATGTCACCTGCACAGATAAGAACTAATAATGTAATTAACAAAGATGAGCTGCATGTGCTGCATGTTTTACATAAATAAAACCCACTGTTTTAAGAAGTAGCATTGAGAAAAGACACCTACAACACAGCTACACACTTAGCCTGTGCAGACTTTGACCCTACCTACTTAAACCATGAGCTGAATGTATATTTATTTCTATTAAACACACATTCGAGAACATAAAAGCCCTTGTAATGCATGCATGCATACTCTAAAATATGATACAATATTACCATTATCAGAATAAATGTAATAAATGTAGAAAATAAAATAAAATATGGGGGTTATATATGTAAAAAAAATATCTGGAAATAAACAGTCAAACACTTGAAATTAATGAGAAACAATACAAAAACCATAAAGAAGATGAATTAATTGATATCGACCCTGAAATGCTCAACTGTAGCTCAGTCTTGCATAATCTGTATCTTGCAACGTGTATACATTTGAAGTGATATATTCTCAGACTCTAAAATCAAATATCTGAGGCCCGCCATGTCCGGAAACACCTCACCATCATGTGCTGTTATGGATATAACACACAGAGCTTCTCTTCACTAGAAAATCTTTCATGCTTTCATGCTTGAGTCAAATGTACAGACTTTGTGAAAGAGCTTTTTCAGTTACGTTTCGTAACCGTCTCGCTGTCTGTCACATTGCTAATCTGTTGCAAAGCAGCCATCAAGGATTATCTGGGCTTGTGTGAGGACAGTAAACTCTTAACCCTCACCTCTGCTCCACATGTTGGAATTGGCAGTGTAGGTGAGGAGGGCTGATAAGAGTTATTGCCACAATGGCTGAGGGAGGTTGCAGATTAATGTTTTACCTACTTATGAGTTTTTTGCTTCGAAGCAGATAATACTCTTTGTGTATGTAATCTAGTATTTTATTGTATCTCAGATGTGTTCTTTTATAACATTATAAACAGTCCGCAGCATCTATACTGAGTGTCATGTGCTGTAGAAGCTAAAATGGTTTTAAACTATACTAAACTAAACTGCTCTTCTTCTCTTTTCTGCAGCTGATGTTGTGTTCACATATTATAAATATACCACAAATTGTTTTCTCAGACTTACCAGTGCAGAGTATAGCTGGGAGATTTGGACAGAAATTCATATCTCTGTAATTACAGGCTGAATGGCGATACATAACATATATATTTCGGTATTTTCTACGAAATGGGTGACATGTTTTCAGCTGCAGGTTTAAATGTTAGAAGCACATGACACAAAACTATAACATGAGTATAAAGGTATCAAGTAGATCTAAATCCATTGTAATTTGGAACAATTAAAAATCTTAGTGGGGTAGTTGCAAAGTTGTTTTCCATCTGTTGGCCTTTCAAATGAATCTAGTGTTGGAAAATGATTTAAATCTTTTCGTTTATTTAGGTTATTAATCGTATTTATGCACAGAGCATCAACAGAGAGGCCGAGGGAGGGAAGGAGACAGAGACACTTTGTCCACGTTATATAGGTCTTGTTTGTGAAACATCTGTGTTGTCGCTGCATTTTTAAAACACATCTGTCGCCTGCATCCAGGCGCCGTCTCCATGTCACAAAGTAGATTACAACTAGCAAGAAAAACAGCGACGCACTACAATTCACCTCACACACAAAACTAGCAATCAAAACCTGACACAGTCAAGCAGCTTTGTTTCCCACACATGCAGCGCAGCGCAGCGCTGTACTGCATGTGTGCTACTGTGGTATTTTCATTCATCTCACAGACTGATTTAACGTAGCACCTGCAACATATAGACCGATGTCACACTGTAGACTAATTAACAGACAGATTAAACACTAGTATGTGTTACATTACACAACTTCACCCTGTATCGATATTAACAGTGTTGTCTAAATATTTATATCTTGCTTGAAAATATATTGATATATTGTACAAAGTCATCATATCGCCCAGCTCTAGTGCAAAGTATATTTTTTATCGTAGATTACAATACACAATGGGTCCCTCCTATGGAAGCCCCTTTAAAATACATCCAAAGAAGGGATGTATTAATATCATATGATACCAAGGCTATTCACAAGAGGCTGAGACATGCTCTTTGATCCTATGGGAGCTGCTATGACACATGGGCAGTGTAACTGAAGCGATATTGGAGGGTTACAGCAGATGTTGCTACAAGTAAAGGGACTGTGTCCGCCCAGGTGCTATTTTTGCCCCGTTGGGTATGTTCAGCCTGACAGAACTTTTTGGATACGCTTGGATGGCGGCCGATATGCAATTAAATGTTTTCATACAGAAAGCATCTGTTTTTGGTTTTTAGTAAGGATCTTCTTTTAATAAATGGAGAATCAACACATTCTCACATATTGATGTTTGGTCATGGAATTTCCATGTCTAGAAGCGACATGCAAGGTACCCTGGGTGCTTTGGTTGATGACGTTCTGGGACACCGTGTCAAGTTCCGCCTGTTACATGCATTGTCTTCTTTCAAAACACACTTCTGTCTTCACAGGAATTGACCTTTTTCCCTCCAACAACAAATGCACTTGGTTGGGTTTAGGAAAAAAGAACAGGGTTTGGCTTTACAATCTTACAGAACGTGAACGCCACTCTCTCGGGTGAAGTTTGGAGTTTGTTGGACACATCCACCAACCCTTCCGCTCTCCCTACACAGACGTTTGCCGCCTTAGCTTTTGTTCTTGTCCCGCTGCATTTCTCCCTGATGTCACTGAGCGCCGTTAGACTAAATCACGACCAGCTGCGCATCAAGCTGACGTTAAAGGATGGCTTTTTTCATCAGTGTCTGACGCTGCAAGTCACTGCCCAAGCGGCAGATTTCGATGACTTCGGAGTGAGACAAGGTTGGAACGGTCAGGTGCAAGGCAGCAGGAAAAGGAATGCAGACAGTCCAGGCCAACAGGAACAGTTAATGATATACTGAAGACACGAGGATACATAAGCTCATGGGCAGGCAGGTAGAGATAGGGGTTCAGGAACAGATACAGTTTCAGGTTCAGGTTCAGGTTCAGAAATTCAAAAGTAAAATAGCCTACCTTGCTACATTGGTGTTGCTGACATTGCTGAGCCTACACTGTGCCAGGCAGCTGTGTCTGCTGTCCTTGGTTGACCCTGACTGTTGAGACAGTCTGTGGAGAGGAGGGCAGACAGTGCAGAAGGACAGAGGTGACTGGGTGAGACAGTTGTGTCTCAAGACCCTGCCAAGAGATGAATAAATGTTGTCTTTTCCTAAATTCCTACCTGCTTTTTTTACTCTTCGCCTAAATGTGTCTTGAATCTCTTCTCTGTCTTCAGAGCCGTTTGCAGGCTTGGCTGGGCTCTGACCATTACATCATATCAGTGAGGCAGTCCACAGAAGGTTTCGATGGCCTGATGGTTGGGCTGCGTGGTTCTGAGTCCAGCGGAGGGGTCATGCTCGGAGTGAAAGTCAGCGACATGACTTTCGCTGGTGTCCCAGTCCGAGTGTACGAGCCCCCGGCTGGAGGGGAGGGTCATCTGAGGAGAGGGTTGTTGTTTTTCCACGGAGGAGGCTGGGCGCTTGGTAGTGGCAGTAAGTACGACCATTCTTGCTGTCTTAAAAAACAGGAAAGTAAATGATCAAAATTTGAATCCATAAAAGTCAAAGTAACACAGGGTTAAGAAATTGACATACAAATGATCATCTGGGGGGGTGAAGTATTCCTTTACCTTTTTCACACTCCTTCATCTCTCTCTCTTTCTCTCATGTCCTCAGAGAAGGGGGCATATGATAGCCTCAACCGGATGTTGTCCGACGAGCTCAACACCGTTGTGGTCTCCGTTGAGTAAGTGTGCAACAACCTGTTTCAACATGTAGTAACTGAAACCAACTGCTGGTACAGATCTACACAACAGACTGCATGATAAAGATGGACGATGTGATAGCTCCCCGAAAGTGAAGGCAAAACGGTAAAAAAAGGCTGGCTGTAGTGTAGATCATAAACCCCGCCTTCTTCATGTTAGCGGATGTGACATGGGCCAAACTAAAAGATCAAAGCACATATCAGATTTTTCCCAAAGACGGCTTCTGTCAGTTAAGGTAGTTCTTAACAAGCTTGTGTTTGTTTTTCCGATAAGTTTAGCTATAACTAGTAATTTGATAGCTATAAAAAGGGGTTCAATGTCATGATTGACAACTGTGTGTGCCAGTCAGTGTGTTTGCAGGGCCCTGCTTGCAATTGACCCCCTGCTAACTAGTTTTGCGAGCCTCCATTAAATTCTAATTTGCAACCAATGTCTACGCAGGTATCGTCTGTATCCAGAGGTGCATTTTCCAGAGCCGTATTTAGACTGCCTCGCTGCCGCCAAGCACTTCTTATCCCCAAAGGTTCAGGCCAAGTATGCGATCGACCCCGAACGTGTGGCCGTGGCAGGTGACAGTGCTGGGGGAAACCTGGCTGCTGCGGTCGCTCAAGAGGTACATACCAGTGTGTGTAATAATGTACTGTAAATATAAATCAAGACATCGAGGCCTTATATGTTTCTATATTTTCCCAGATTTCCTTAGATGACACTATGAGTGGGAAATTCAGCGTCCAGGCATTGATCTACCCAGTGCTCCAGACTCTGGACTTCAACACACCCTCCTACCTGCAGAACCAACATGTGCCCATCCTCTACCGGTCCGTCATGGTCAACTTCTGGCTGCAGTACCTCGGCGCTGACCTCTCTCTGCAGTCCCAGTGGCTGGCAAACAACCACAGCTCAAACATCACCCCAGAGCTGAGGGCGCGGGTGGACTGGACCGCCCTCCTGCTCCCGAAACACAAGAAGAACTACAAGCCTCTGATAGTGGAGAAAAGTTCACAGGGGGCAGTGAAGGAGGTGCCGGGGATGCTGGATGTGAGGGCGGCGCCGCTGTTGGCAGGACCTGAGGTTTTGGCGAAATGCCCCCGAGCTTACATCCTAACATGCGAGTATGACGTGTTGAGGGATGATGGCCTGATGTACGCGCGGAGGTTACAGGACGCAGGTGTCACAGTTACCGTCGACCACTATGAGGAAGGCTTCCACGGATGTTTAACCTTTGTAAAATGGCCTTTTGAATTTGATGTAGGGAAGAGAGCACTTAGAGGTTACCTCAACTGGCTGCAGAACAACTTGTAAGAGTGTGTATGTGTGTGTGCAAGTGTGTGACGGTGTCTTTATGGATGCATGTGTGTGTGTGTCTCAGTGATACAAATGCAGTGATCATTGCTTCATGAATCACAGACTTGCCAAGGGCTGATACATCTGCTCTTTGTTTAAAAATCAAAGCTCAGGGGCCTCATGTACCTGCGTAACATTTAAGGTCTATTAACACTGTAACATGCTGGTAGTGGAGAGGGCAAATATGTGAACATTACCAACACTGTCACCAGCTAATAAAAATGCCTAATAGATACACAGCCATAAGCTTTCTACTAATGGTTAAACTAATCAGCTGCTTCCACTGAGAGGAACCACATCAGAACACTGATTCTCATCCATACCACAAACATATGAGCAGTGTATTTCACAAGGCTTGTAATTGGTTTTATACTTCACTTTTATTTAAAAGTATAATAAATTAAAACCCCTGATCAGAAGGTCATGTCAGCAGTGGTTTAAACTGTCTGTAGCACTTTCTTTTCCTCAAAAAAACAGTAATTATGTTACTTGGTAAGTTACCTTTTGTCCTGATTCGCAATAAAATTTTAGTTATGTTGCCTTTAGTGACCCCCTGACCTTCTCTGTGGGGTCACCACAAAGTTGTGGTTTTAAATGAAATGTATTTCCAGTTAAGGGGTGGACCGTCATTTTGGTAATACCTTAAGACAGCGGTTCCCAACTTATTTAGCCATGGGGTCCAGATTTCTTCTTAGTCATTGGTTCAAGGTCCATTCAGTGTCATACTTGCGTTTGGCCATGTCGTTAAGCTAGTTTGCTGTCTATCAAGTAGCTGTCTGTTAATCAGTTACTCTGCAACAGGACACAACAATTCACTGTACTTAAAAATAAATTGCGTTTTGCGAGTGAACCTGCGACCCACTTTTGGACCATGACCCACCAGTTGGGAACCACTGCCTTAAAGGGACAGTTCTCACCCAAATCAGAAATACATTTTCCTGTTACCTGTAGTGCTGTTTATCAGTCTAGATTGTTTTGGTGTGAGATGCAGAGTGTTGGCGATATCGGCCGTAGAGATGCCTGCCTATGTAATGGAACTAGATGGTGCTCAAAGCGCAAAAAAAAAAAACAACATTTGAAAAACTCAACAGCAATGTTTCTTTGCAGAAATCATGACCCGGTTACACAAGAGAAACCACAGACCTTGTTGTGAGCAGTTTCATGTAGGAACTATTTTCTTCTCACCAAACTAGACCCGCTAACTATCACTGCGCAGAAGGAAGGGTGCATCTACTGCTAGCTCACCTAGCACTGAATTAGCTAATGTTACAGCTCAGCCAAGGAGGACGCCATCAATGTTAACATCTTGTGCAGTCACAAGCCTCTCACCAATGAGTTGTTGCATGCTACTACCTTCTGTGTGGTGATACAGTTGGCAACTCACACCAAAACAATCTAGATTGATATATCGCACTGCATATAAAAGGAAAAATATGCATCTTAGATTTTGGGGAGAACTCTCCCTTTAATTTTTCATCCAGTCTGTTACAGTCTGGTTAAAATTATAACTTGTCCAAAACTTGGTTTCAGTCCAAATACCTGCAAAAGTAATGACATTCCCATGAGCCTCAGCTGTACTTTTTATGTTTAGTTGTAATTCTTAAATGTTAGCATGTTAACACGCTAAACCAAGATGAGGATCATCTGCTTAGCATCAGCACTTCCGTATTGTCACTGTGGGAATGTTAGCATGCTGATGTTAGCACTTAGCTCAGTGCAGCCTCACACAGCCACTTGCATAGATATTGACCTTTGTTGTGGTACGAAAGGACAAAGTTCACATCAATGGGACAGATATTTGTAAATTATGTTTTTTAAATGGCGATTTCATGACATGTCTTGTGGGCTTTTGTGTGTTTGCCCCGCCATCTTGTGTTCCCTGTACTACAAGGCGGCGATGTCTTCCTCGACAGACGATGCTTGACAATCATTAAAGAAATGCACTGTTAAGTTGAATTTCATTCCGTTTATTATTGACGTGGTGGACATTCTGCGTGTCCCGATATGCCCTTGGTTTGCTATGGATTTAATGTTTTGTGATTTAAATGTCTGATACTTGTGGAACATGAATAAATCGCTGAAGTTACACGTTCACTTTACAGGAACAATCCAAAGATGTGCAGCATTTGCTTCTACAATGCATGTATTTCAATTGAAGGGCTTTAAACTGTCATTTTTAAACCTAATATTCACTTCTTCTTTTTTTTTACATTCCATGGACACAAGTCTCCTCCCTCTGTGTCTCCACTCTGCCCACTGTTGTGATTTATAAAATAACTAATGAAAGACATCAATAAAAACTGTGAAGTCATACCTATGGAACATAACTTTTCTGTTTATTTACTACTTTCCAGTGAAATGCATCGTCAGCCTGTGGTGTTCAGTATGTGACGTTAATTTGTAACTGGGTGTATTTTTCATGTTTCCCAGAATGCCTGGCGAACATAGTAAAAGTGAGAACGTTGCACCTGTCATGGAGTTAATGTGTCACTGAAGTTAAGTTCAGTTTGATGGTCGATAGTTGGCTTGTTGCACATTTAAGCCGTATGATGGCAACATGAGCAGGTGGACTGATTGATAGATAATATTATTATTTATATTAGAAATAAGTCTGAGCCTGTTGTCAGTGGTGGAGAAAGTATTCAGATCCTTTACTTTAGTAAAAGTACTTATACCTCATTGTAGAAAATGCCCTTACTAGTAAAAGTCTTGTATTGAAAATTTTACACAAGTTTGTAGGCACAATCGGGAAAATTAAGTATTAAAAGTAAAACTACTCATTGCAGAAGATTTAAAATCAATTTAATAAATGACAAAATAATTTTAAAAAAAAAGAAAGCAAAAAGCAGCAAGGTGTCATGTTTGAGAAGCTGGAGCCATGAAATGTTTTTGCATAAAAAATGATTTAATCAACTGACTAATAATTTCAGTGTCACTTGTAAATTTGCATATGGTTTATGAGCAAAAATCTTAATTTGTAAAGTACCTACAAACTAAAGTTATCAAATAATTGTAGTGGAGTAAAACAGACAATATTTCCCTCTGAAATGTAGTGGAGTAGAAGTAGAAATTGGCATGAGACTAAAATACTCAAGTACATTAAAAGTACCTCAAATTTGTACTTAAGCCAGAGGTGTAAATATAGACAGTGCAGGCAGTGTAGTTGCACTGGGGCCCATGAGATGTGGGGCCCGTAGAGACAGTGGGAGTGGGCCCTCCAACAATGTGCTTATTTTCTTTGGTATTTTTTGTTATATAAAGATATGCAGTGATGATTGTTGGGTAATATGTATGTTGATGTTATCTCGTGTCAAGTCAGTGATCATGTGCGAGATGATATGTGCTCGATAGCGTGCACTAGGGCCCATCGGGACTACCTTACGCCACTGACTTAAGTACTGTACTTGTGTAAATGTACTTAATTAATTACATTCCATCACTGTCTGTTGTTCATTACTTTAGTTTATTAGGATCCCCATTAGCTCCTGCACTACAGCAGCTATTCTTCCTGAGGTCCACAACAACTTTACATGTGTGACACATGTAACATATAACACCTAATGAAATAACAGGACCAGATTAAAACATTAAGACAGACATACGAGACAGCTCCTGGTCATACAATAATTAAGATATATGCTTTTTCAAGATTTCATTTCATAAGTAACCACCAGTTTGGGGCTAAATTTTATTCTGATTTCCTGATGATGCTCCATTATTGTAATATTAGAAGAGGAAGTATTTGCATAATACTATACATTCACATTTGTATGTTTCTATACATGCATTACATGTGCATCAAAAGAATAGTTCCCAGGAAAAACAAGATTTTTACCATGCATGAATCATATTATACAGGTCACCTTTTCTTGTAGTCTGGTTCAGAAAACATGGAAATATAATTGGCATACTAACAGAAAATCTTTTCTGACTAAATGTCCCTGCACTTTAGTCACTCTGCAGCTGCTGTTAAACATTTACCACAACTCCTACGTTTGTATAAAAAGCGCCAAAGTTAAAATTTTAACAAAGTTCAAACAGACTGAAATAAACAACAAACTGCCACACATCTCAATTAAACATATCAATTTATACTACTCATTGTCTCCAAGGCCTCCATGCATTCATTAAATGTATTGTCCAGTTACATAGTTATCATTTTCCACCTTAAGCTTATGTATAAACACACACCCAACTAATCTGTGGGTGCTGTCCAACTATTAAAATGATGAAAAGTTTTAAAAAGTTATTTTTCTGCCAATAATAAATACATTCACCAATACGACGCCCACACACAGGGGAAAAGTTCCCTTCAGGTCAAACTATAACACACACACTCACTGATGAAACACACCAGGAAGACATAAATAACAGTGTGGTTTTGGTGACACGGCTGCTGAATAGATCATTCATGTTGCATGTGTACTCTACATCGCTATTATTACTAGAGAATGCATAGACCCCTCAAGGCTCTCACACCTGCACCAGCTCTCAGTGATCTTCAAGATCAGACAAGCTTTTGTTTCTCACCTCAGATGAGAGTGTATTTCTGGGTCACCAAATCCAGCAGCGCCAATTATCAATGCAACACCCCCCTCTAGTGGACAGAGAGCAACATGAACCCTCTGTGGTCTTCATCTAATACACATTTGGTAATCACTGGGCGAACTGGGTACATTTACTCAAGTGCTGTGCTTAGGTACAACTTAGAGGTATTTGTAGTTCGCTTTAATATTTCCAGTTTAAGCTATTTTATATTTCCATAGGCAAATAATGTACATTTAACTATAATGATGTGTCGTATTTTAAAAGTTATAGTAAACTACCGAATGTTATGTTAAGTGGTTAAAATGAGTCACTTCTCAACCAGCTATAACAATTAAAGGCTACTTACACAGGCATGTATTAGTAACAATAACCCAATAATAAAACATCCATCCATCCATTTTCATCCGCTTATCTGGGGGCAGGGTCTTGGGGGCAGCAGGCCAAGCAAAGCACCCCAGACGTCCCTCTCCCCAGCAACACTTTCCAGCTCCTCCCGGGGGACCCTAAGGTGTTCCCAGGCCAGATGAGATATGTAATCCCTCAAGTGTGTTCTGGGTCTGCCCTGGGGCCTCCTGTCAGTAGAATGCGCCCAGAACACCTCTAATGGGAGGCGCCCAGGAGGCATCCTGATCAGATGCCCAAACCACCTCAACTGACCCCTTTCGACAGAAAGGAGCAGGGGCTCTACTCCGAGCTCCCTCCAGATGTTTGAGCTCCTTACCCTATCTCTAAGGCTGAGCCCAGCCACCCCACGGAGGAAACTGATATTGGCTGCTTGTATCCGCGATCTTGTTCTTTCGGTCACTACCCAGAGCTCATGACCAAAGGTCAAGACATATGATAATAAATTCCTCAAAGGGGCCATTTGTCTGCATGTCAAACATACTTTTTGATACTTTAGAAATTAGCCTATAACCCTTCTATAATTTAAAGTAACATTTTGAATGCATAATTAAGTATTTTTACATTGTTGTATTGATCATTTTACATAGGTAAAGGATCTCAGCTCTGCCTCAAGCTCTGTGGTACATGGTATTACACTTGGAGGACACTGAACACATCATTTTTGATTAATTCATTCCATTTGTCATTCATTTTCTGTAACTGCTTATCTTGTTAGGGGTCACATGGGGGCTGGAGCCTATCGTAGCTGACATAGGGACAGGTGCCAGACTATCACAGGGCTGACACATAGAGACAGACAACCATTCAGACTAACATTCACACCTACGGACAATTTAGGGTCACCAATTAACCTGCATGTCTTTGGACTGTGGGAGGAAGCCGGAGTACCTGGAGAAAACCCACGCTGACATGGGGAGAACATGCAAACTCCTCATGGAAGGGCTCCCCCACCCTGGGTTGGAACCAGGCACCCTCTTGCTGTGAGGTGGTAATGCCAACCACTGCACCACCGTGCCGCCCATCAATTTTAATACCTAAATTTGATTTGATTTAATATTATTCAAACAGGAAATTTGGCCCACAAATATATATCTAGATGATAGAAATTAAGGATTGAGAGTTACATATTAACCTGTATTGGCTATGTTTCTATGCTCCCACATTCACATGCAGTTGTTTCCTGCACAACTGGAAACACCCTTCCACTGACACAGTGACTATGTCACCGGCAACTGCCTACAGGCATTGTGCTGCTGTAGCAGTTTCAGGCACCAGTCTTTGTTTTAGAAATGAGACAATGAGCAGCTGTAATGCTCAGGCGGGAGTTTAGGGAGATTCCATGACTTTACCGAGAGGAACGTTGGGAGGAGAAGCCTCAGGGGAGGGAACAGGGGAGTGGAGGACAGAGGAGGGTGGATGGTGCGCGAGCCGTCCTTTAAATCCATTAGTATGTTTTCTGGGTGTCTTTTTCTTTAAAGCTCTTTACTTCAGAGGGGAAACTGCTTTTATTTCCAGAGAAGCAGCAGCTCTCCTTCTGCTTTCCTGTTTCCAATAGCACACGTAACTGATTTCAGATTTAGGGTTTGGAAAAGAAATTCATCAGAGTCACTGAGGAGAAGAATTTCACATTCTGGCGTTTCTCACAGCGAGACACACGTTTTTGATGATTTTGGTGTTGACCTAAATTTGCTCCATTTTTTCCATGGTTTTAAAGCTGTACTTGGTTACTTTGATAGAAAAAAATAATTACTTTTGTCATATTTGCTGGAACTGGCACAACATTCACAGAGCACCAAGTGAGACAGATAATCTGTGGAAATAATCATGCACCACTTCTAACGGCCCGACTGCATGTGAACAAAAACAACCAACAGGAGCCAAGGAGTCTCTAATGCCGCTGTCGAACATGTCAATCACAGCTCGTAAATTGCATTCAAAATAGGCAGCTGATCAAATATGAATCAAGACACTGTAACTGCATTGCTAGTTACCGTTTAACTGTAAAATGAGAACGTTGTCACAGTCAGTAGGCGGTTCTTGGTACCTTAGCCGACTGTAGCCAACATGGCAGTCAGGTAACAAACTCTCATTTTACAGCTAAACAGTACACTGAAATATGTTTCTGAAAACATCTGAGACAGTTTGAATGAACAGTCATCGACATGAACAGCTGTGTTAGAGACTCCTCAGCTCTGATTGGTTGTCTTTGGTGCACCACGGTAGATTCTAGCAAATGCCATCAGGAGCAGTACAAAGGAGGAGGAACATGATTATTTCTCAGACTGTCTTATGTACATCTTTTAGAATATAGTGACAGTTTCAGTGAAGTTATTTCCATAAAAGTTACCGACTGTAGCTTAATGTTACAACCCTTCACATTTTCAGGAATAGCAACAGCTTTTCAATGTATTTACAGTTTGTAATTACCTTTCAGAATATTAGCTTTCATGGTTAGTGGCGGAGTCCGCCATCCCAATGCTCGATTCAAAATGCCTTCACACCAAGGGGTTATCTCTGGGTCTGAAAAGTGAAGCCAATGCAGGAGTGCCTTTCGCCAGCAAGAGTTGACACTGGTTTTAAATAGCAGCCAGACTGTGAAAGAGTCTGAGAAAAAAATTGCCCTACTTCTCACTTGATTTATAGAGTTCCCCAGGAATGAGTGCTAAAATCCGGAAATGAGCTTGCATTTTAGCACTACCGGTTCTCTCGTCTCAAAGTCAGTGGGTTTTATGAATAGATTTCTGGTAAGATGTCTGAAATAAGGCCTATGGCTAACACAAGAGACTTTCACATTTTGTTCTATGACATGAAATATGTCAGTGAATACCCCGCTCATGAACTTTAAAGCTCCTATGTGTCTTAACAAAGGCAATTGCTAACAAATGGCTAAATGAGACGACATAACTTCATCACGCCGTACAGGGCTTTACAGCCTTGCTGTGGTAGGGACCATAGTGTAGTTTGTTTACAGCCTAATGTTAGCTTTTTATCCATTTAGGCCTTGATAAAAATCATACAGGTGGTGTTAATTTGTGAAGATTATCTTGCTGAAAAAAACGTGTAAGTATCAAATGTTTGCCACAGAGTTTATTTTCTGCAAAAGCAAAAAATTACCGTTGACTTACGGACGAAGGAACCAGGGCGATGCTAACTTCCGCTTTGCTCTACACAAAATCCTCATCTCTGGAGCACTCTGTTACCTCTGTAGACATTTTCCTAATGAGTTTATGGTCTCAGTCACTAGTTACAAATCTTCTTCAATACAGCATGATGCTCATTTTCAATGTGTTTTCTTGCTGTGGCCTTTCTAAACAGGATCAGACGTGTAAGTTACGATAGTCTGTTATGATCAAAGAGTTGATGGTAAGCAGACACCATTAGCAAGCTAATCGTTGGCGCACTAACTTACTGAAAAGTTGTCTACTCCCACATTAAATTAAATTACATAGGCACATCTCCACAAGTATTAACCAAGAAAAATAGGCCAAATCTATAAATGTTTTCTTTCTCAAAGTCTGACTGACACACCCAGATAATGCGACTGGGAGTCGAATTACTCCTGCATGGATATAGTCAATGGGACCAAAACTGGCCGAGATGCTCTGCACATGGTCCACAATTTCTGCCCCCGGGCTTTGACCTGGCACGTGAATAGCATTAACAGAAGATGCTGGTAACAACATGGCAACATGGTATTTTTGGATGGAGGAAATGTACAGAGCTGTAAAAAGTTGTCCACGATGGTACCAGTTTGCCGCTAGCTAACCGTAGCAACTTGATTGTTTGGTCTGTGACGTAACAAGTAAAACGGAAAAAGGTCCAGTACTAACAAGGTGAAAAAAGGCGTATCACCACCTACTGTAGTGAAGTCAGACATACTTGGGTCAATAAATTGATTCCCCTCCCATGATTGTACACTGGGTCCAAGTGTAACCATTGCTTCACTTAACTGTGCATGTAAACGTACTGAATATGGCATCTGCACATATATGTCTTTAGTAGTCATCATCCTTTCGGCAAGAAGGCAAATAAGCATATCTCCCAAAATATTGTTCTCTTACCTTTAGGCTTTGAAACACCAGAGGGTTACAGCCAGTCAGGACCTGCTGTGTGTAGACATGTGAGACAGAGGTCAAAGGTCACCTGCTGATTGGACCTGAGGAAGAAATAACAATAACATGATAAGAAAAAGGTTTAAAAATAGTTTTTAAATGACTCATTTCTGCACTAATTCCACACACACACACCATCTCTCTGTGTCTGCCATGGGACTGTAGAGACAGGCATGTCTCTCAGGGTGTCATCTTCCCTGCCCGAGGCCAGACAGTCTTCAGATATCAACTCAACGTCTCTCTGACAAGCCTGGGAATTAACACACCTACGGAAACACAGGAATTTCTTTCACATTCTCAGATTTTAATCAGTCAACGGAAACAAACTAAGTAGCTCCTTTTCCTCTGCCGCTGTTTTTACACTGCTGCCATTTTAAGTTAAATCTGGGAACATTTCTGCAGCGTGTGCGCCAGTGCGAACGTGTTACACATGCTTGAACATAGGTCCTGATTGTTGGGAGGGTCATGCACGTCTAAGATCTGTGAACTCCGTCGGCTCCTCTGTCACTTCCTCACTCTGACAATGGAGTCAGGGTGAGAGGTGAAGGAATGAAAGTAAAGGAACCACCAGGAATCATTCAAGGTTAAACTCAGCAGATTGAATGACTCCCCTGGGATGAATGCTACTTCGGGCTGCACACAAGCACATACAATGGCAGGTCATTTGGCACTAATCAACAAGCACGCTCTCAGATCACTTCACAATAGCCGGAAAGAGAAGAAAAAAGATGCTGATTATCTGCTACCTGCACTGCACTCTGGGGCTTTTGGTCACATGACAACATGACATTGTTTTATCTTATTTAGAAACACACACTCAGAGACTGAGAGGAATTTCAATCTGCTGGAGTCAGGAGGAGAAAACAGACATTAGGAGTGATTGTTTCTTGTTCATTAATTAAGTTTTATCTGCAGCTATAAAACTATTAAACACAAAGAGAACGAGACAGCATCATGCTGACAAAGTTGTGAAAATAAAAAGTCAAACAAAGAGAATTAAATTACTCACACAAGGCCAAATATCTTAATAAAGCACATTAGATTTAACCGCTGATTGTTTCCAGAGCCTCCACGCTCACCCTAAATGCCTTATTCGAACAACATGGTCGCCTTATGCTGCCCTCAGCGACTCCAGATTTGAAGACTGGAAATCGTAAAAACCAATTTGTAAGGCATTGCAGCCTGCTGGCGGGAAGTAATGCGTAAATGAATCTATGTTGCAAATTCAGGCAGATGTTGGGACATCGGGATGAAGGTGAGCGAAGATACTATGAAAGGAGTAAACAATGTCAAATGCTGAGAAACTGCTGTTTTCTTCTAGGAATCTGATGCACAAATCTTGCATTAAAACACCAGGAGAAAAAGTTCTGATCAAAAGTTTTTCTATTTGTGTAAAGCTCCTCACAATGTGTTTGATGACTTTCTGTTTGGATATTAGACATTTTAATTTCGAAAGATGTGACTGTTTTATAGGCCTGTGACATAAAATCTTACTTTTATAATTTGATATGTTAATGGAATGAATTTTAAACCTCAACTTTTAAGCAAACAGGGACCAAATGTCCCTTAAGTGTTCTGGAAAAAATGGAAATTTGATCACATTTAACTCCAGGAAAACTGGGAAACAACTGATATGGATGGATGGAGGATATGTGTGATTTACTTCAATGCTAGGGCAGTAAATAAATGGACCTTGAAGTAAACTTGTTTGTTAAAAAATGATGTTATTTACTAGTTTTAAATCTCGTCAATGGTATGTGTTTAAAAATAGAATAAAGTATTGCAAGATGCATTTAAAGGTCAAAATAATTGGCTCATTTGGATCATAAGGGAGAATGGGATCAGTTGTCACAAGGACTGATTGTCATTGGATCTTGCTCCCTGGGGGGCACTCTTAAAAAATGTTTGGTACTGAAATTATTAGAATTGGGGTCAAAGGTCACCTGCAGGGTCATTTCAGGAGAAATGGTGCATTCCATGTGCACTGGAAAGTTGGAATTTCTGAGTTCCCAAAAGGAAATCTCATCTGGAATGTTCCCTGAAGTCGTAAAGTCAGAGGACTTTTGCATACCAAAAAATCGGTTAGATGGCTGTTATGCATCAAAAGAAATGAAAGCTGCAGTAATATACTATTCATTAGCACTCGGGTCTCACTGAAATGTCTTACACACAGTACAGTCCAACTTGTGTCTGTGGACATGTTGCTACAGTGTTTGTATGTGCACAATATGGCGTAATGCGTTAATATGAACTGGTATTGCCAACAATGACTAACCTGGCTTGAACTGACTTACCTGACTTACTTGACTTAATACCTTTTGCTCTTTGGGGAGCATAGGTCATTCATGAACTTCCTCCAGCTAGTTCGGTGTAGGGCGATCTTCTCTGCTTCCTTCCAGGATGTTCTTGTTTCCTTGAGTTCCGCCTCGACAGACCTTTTCCAGCTGTTTCTTGGTCTTCCTGGCTTTCTTTTCCCTTGTGGGTTCCAGGTTAAGGCCTGTCTGGTCGTGTTGGAGGATGGTTTTCTCAAGGTGTGCCTGATCCAGCCCCATTTCCTGCGTTTGACTTGGGTTTAAATTTGTTCTTGTTGTGTGGTTTGCCAGAGCTCTTCGTTTGTGATGGTGTTAGGCCAGTAAATTCCCAGGATGTGTCGTAAGCATCTGTTAATGAATGTTTGGAGCTTGTTTGATGATGCTTTTGTAGTTCTCCATGTTTCTGCCCCATAGAGTAAGACTGGTTTAATGGTGGAGTTGAAGATGCGGAGTTTAGTTTTTGTGGAGATGTGGTTTGTGTTCCATACTGGCTTCAGTATTAAAAAGGCTGTTCTTGCCTTCCCTATCCTTGCTTGTATGTCTTTGTCACTGCCTCCATCCTTCCCGACAACGCTTCCCAGGTATGTATACGTGTCCACCTCTTCTAGTGCCTCTCCATCCAGTTTTATGGCTTGAACTGGTATTGCTAATAAAATCTAGGGAATCAAATCGTGTGTGAAATCATTCCCAGCTCCGACCTCCTACTTAGAGGTAAATGAGAGACATGAGGTTGCGGCATGAGGCATGAGACACTTGACGCTGAGCTGAGGATATTTACTTATTTTCATGTCAGAATGAAAATATTTAGCACTTCTGCATTTCTTTCCTAGGTTTTTACACAATGGCTTTATAATAAAACAGCTTCTACCATTGAAAAATATGAAAGGAGAGCTATAGTTTCATTCTTGGCTAGGCTACAACATTTGGTTGTTGTCTTAGTCGCTAGCAAAAAATCCCAGCTGAGGATGCTTATCACTTTCTCTTCAGGGTGGGTTGTCACATGTATGGTTCTTTGTATTTTTTCTCGTAATGCAACAATAAAAGAATAAAAAAGCACTTATAAGAATGATTTTTCCATTTTACGTTCTCTCAATACCAGAGTTGTGTTAAGGTTGTTGCATTTCCACTGGCCTCCATTTTTTAATTTTCCCCCATTTAAATACAAAAGGGACAACCAACGCCATGGTGACAACCAAACCCACAATGGGGATGGTTATCAAGAATGCAAAAGATGTATTATTATTATTATTTTTTTTTAAAGATATTTTTAAGGGGTTTTTTGCCTTTATTTGATAGGACAGATATAGCACGAAAGGGTGAGAAGGAGGGGTGATGACATGTAGTCAAGGTCTGTGGGTAGGAGTCGAACCCATGGCCGCTGCAGCAACGACACATCCTTCAACATGAGACGGGAGTTCGGGCGCCCCGCACAACATGTATTTGACAGTCCAATATTTTGAACCGAATAAGGCCCCATGTCCATCATAGCATTTTTTCCAGCTGAAAACGGCAGGTGCTCCTCAGGAAATGTCCAGAGCTTTTGAGTGCACATGGGAGGTGTTGTGTGTCTTAAGCTGAGAAACTTTGGTTGCGTCTGGTTGCAATAATTCAGAATATCCGCGCAAGTAAACATGTCAGCACAAGGTAGAGTATGAATTTTGGATGAGGGGAAGGCTGCAGCATGCAGGGAGAGGGGACGGACCCGCCTGTCAGTGTGGATTAATGAGAGAAAACAACATGTATATAACACGTTGGTGAAGTCATCCAAGTTGAAGACGTTTCACCTCTTATCCAAGAAACTTCAGCATTTCTAAATGGACTAGTGCGGAGTTGCAGGCTTTAAACTGTGTGGGTGTGAACCCTTACAGAGTCGTTGAGGTCACATGAGTCATTGACCCACCCAGCCGTCATGTGGGTGTCGTTAGGGTTAGGTGGGTCCAGGTGTGAATGGACCGCATTGTAGGTGGGTGATAGGTGTTGTTGTAGGCCACCTCCTCGGTTTAACACTATATAAAGTATATTAACAGATTTCTCCTCCATTGTTGTTGTTGTTGTTCAGCACATGTATAAGAACGATGTGATGGTTTGTCTTTGCGGTATTTGTCCCTCTTTCAGTGTGATTCAGCTGCCGAAGTGACATTGACAAGCAAAGTTTTTTTTACCTATAGTTGAACATTTTTGGACTCTCTGCACTTGGAAAAAAAAGTCCCACCAGCAGGCCTCAGCGCAGAATTAATCCTCAGCGCCTTGTTGCGCTAACGGTGTTTGTTGCGCAGCCTAAATATGCGTCAGTCTCATTACAAAGCATCACAAAAGTACACTGGCCTCAGAAACTTTAGCCTCCCACCACTCATTGGAAGGGAATCTATTCACGATACAGAGGGATTCAAATGAAGGCAAAAAGTGTGATGGTCGACCCCGTTCTCCCCTACACATCCTCTAAACTCAAAGTTCCCACGATTCCAACGGCACCTGAAAGCCTCACAAGGTTTGCATGTGCAGCATTGAACTCGCAGCTCATTTCTATCTAATAACAGTGACATCTTGAGGCTGTTGTAATCCTCCATGCCTCCTCCCTCCCTCCCCGTGTCCCTGCACAGCAGAATGCAGCAGAGCTTGATCTGACTTGTCCTCCCTGCTGCTGGAAGTCTCTGCTCGCTACTCGGAACTTCTTTGGGTGCTGCTCTCACGCTGGGACATGGCTGTGTCTGTTTCTCTCCAGTGTCTGGGGCTCATCATGCTCGCAGCGATCCTCCTGCAGACCATCGCGGTCGCCGTCAGTTTTCTGTACTTCAACAAAGTCCTGAACACGGTGAGATACGCGTTTGTCTTCCTCCGTATCTAACAGATAATGATAGTAGCAGACTGAATGCAGTCTAACTGGGGAGAGGGGAGAGCTGACACGTATCTGATCACAAGTTAACTTTACTCAGAACAAATCTACATTTCAGTTTAGAGGGATACTACACCAGTGACACAATTTAAGAGTCTTTAAGAGTCAAACGAATACAGGAATATGACTTTAAATATCACTTACCTCATTATTCAGCACCCCAGATATTAATATGTAACTAAGCACAGCAGTAAAGGAAGGTCTAGTGGAATATAATCATAAATCATGCCATGCAATGGCAGTCATCAGCTTGAATAGACTAATACTCTCTGTTTCTTCAGGGATTTCACATTTTAGGGTAAATATTTTAGAGATATTTGCTGATCTGAGGCAAAAAGTCCCAGTTATGCAAGTATTGGTGCCATTTTTACAGCTGCACAATGAGAGAGGTGAAAGTTGGGAGAGTAGATAACAGAAAACAATGGCAGGAAATGAGGCTGGTTAGGACTCAGGGGTTGTGACACCCAAAAACTTCATATTTCAGATCTGAGCTGACTTTATGAAAAGCAGAAAGTATTTTTTGGTGCTGAGCTCTGATTGGCTGAGACACAGTAAAAAGTCGTCATGTCACACACCTGCGACCACTTCAGAGTTAATTGCGTATTTAAGGCTAGATGGTACTATTCATAAAGATTATTTATTAATTGAAAAATAGGGGAGACCAGGGTTGGTTGGCACACTTTTCACTCTCTGCCATATCAACACATTCTCACTCGTGGACTTTGCATGTCGAGATATGACGTGCAAGGTACCCTGGGTGCGTTTGTTGTTGCGTTCTGGGACGTCAAGTTCTGCCTGCAGCAGCATTGTCTTCTTTCAAGATACACTTATGTTTTCACAGGAAATATTCAGTTTGCTTACAGTCTCTTTCAAATAAGAAGACTACGTTGGTACAACACCGTGAATCAACTTTTTTTCCTTCAACAAAAAACGCATGTGGTTACGTTTAGCCAACACACGCACATGGTTGAGTTTAAGAATGAAGAACAGGGACTTTTCGCCTCCCTAATTTGCGCAACTGGCCACGTATCATGCCAATGTCGATGGATGTTTTTTTTCCGTGGGTGTCTAACGGTGAAAGTCGCTGCCCACTTGCCGATATTCAACAGCTTCGGAGTAAGTCCGGGTTGGCTTTATTTCTGTGGCATTATTTGTTGTTGGAATATACTAACCAGCAGCAAATTAAAGGTTAAAGTCTCAGCTATAAATAAATATCTTTTAATGTTGACAAATATATTCTAAAATTTGTTAATTTATGATTTAAGCCAAGTTGTGCATTTGTGCCATTTGGGGTTCTTTGGCACATGTTAAAATAGTATAGTTACAAAAAAAAAATAAAGCAACCAACAGAAACAAGGTGAACATTAAGCCCAGTTCAGACCAATGATTCATGACGAGAGGAAACCGTTTTAGAACGTAGTGTGAACTGGCTGTCTGGCCTCGACTCAAGCTGGCTGATGGTGTCACCTGCAACTCAGCTGTTCAAATCGCGGTGGCTGGTTTTAGAACGTAAAGCACATAACCTGTTTCTACAGCCGGTGGGCTTGTAGTGAAGTCTGCTGTTCAAGTCAAAATGACCGCTGCGGCAGGTTCTCTGTCCCCACTGAGCCCTCTGTGTGGTCGTCCTCATGATGTGCCGGTGTTGGACACACACATTCTCATTGACCGATTAATTGGCGCTAGTAGTTTCTGTTATAGCGGCGTATTTATCATGAACACAGTCCATATGATGCTCGTTTTGTTTCTGTTTGTCACTGTTTTATCACCACTACAAATGCAACTGTAGCCAGTATCTCACTATCACTATCCTCATTCATATGTGAAGAAGCTACAAATTATATTCAGCCACGAAATAAGCCTGAAAAGCTGCAAATCAGAACAGAGGTACAGAGAGTTGTTGCATAGAGATGATACACCATCTCATCTAGTTGCGTTGGTGTGAACTGGCAGATTTTTAGAGAGTTTCAGAATGATGCATTGCAAGTAATTTCCTGTTTCAACTTGCCTTGTCATGAGTCTTTGGTCTGAACTGGGCTTTAAATTCAAACAAAAACCTGAAAACATTAACATTTAATAGAATGTCTTCTCATTTTAAGCAATTCATCAGTAGGAATGAATAATTATGTTTGCCATTGACTATTCAAAATAATAAGAAATTAATACAAACATTGTTTTTAATCTTTCAGTATAGTTTGAATCACTCAATACAGTTACATCTGTTTATTTTACAATGTGCCAACCAGCCTCGCTCACATTTGACCCAACTTTGTGATGAAATGTCAGCCATCTACAAACACTGATCAGACTTTCAAATCTTATTTCAAAATGTAGCTGATTCCCTTGTCTATTAACCAGAAGTGACACTTACATCTCTGTCTAACACAGTTTTATAATACATTTAGTCCGCAGACCACTTTACTGTCGATACTATGAAACTGAAATCAAAAGCATTAGTGACTCTCGGGTGTTAACACAGTAGATGAGTGCAGGTTAAGAAAGCAAACATTTTGATGTTACATATTTGTTTCTGTGACCTTCAAACCAACCCCAATCTCCCCTACGTATTGAAAATGTGTTTTTATGATAATGACTATGTGTCGAAGTCAAAAGCAACATGAAATTATGCTTTGCAGTGATTATAATAAGCTCAACAGGTTTTTCAATGTGACTCATAGCTGTACAAAAGTCATTATAAAGCACAGCTTGGTGTTTGTGATTGCTTACCTTTGTGTGTGTGTGTGTGTGTGTGTGTGTGTGTGTGTGTGTGTGTGGTGCCGTAGAGCTGAAACACCTTTTTCACAGCAGATATCTTTAGTAGAAGTAATTTCCACACACTTACATCTGTGCAGTGTTTCACTTGATTCTGAGCTTTCGGTATATAAGGCAGAGAAAAGTAACCAATCCCATTCTAATCACTGGCAGTATGCAACACACCTGTGCACAACCCTGGTTGGTAGAACCTCTGCATCTTGAGAATTGTAGTTTTTAAGCACCAAATGGAGAGCTGTGTGGGTTAGGGAACTTCTTGTTATAAAATACAAAAAGGGGTGGAAGACAATGAATACAGAAAAACAATTTGGAAGCATCTTAGAATAGTACCAAATAGCAGGGGTGGGATAAATGCTGGAGGCTGTGTGGTAAATCATTGGCAGACCCCTTCCATATTTTGTATTTATTCATATTGGCAAGAGATTGCCAAAGAAATAAGGAACATCTTTGGAATAGAAGGTGATTGTTCTTTTGTCATATTGTACTTTGGCTTGTTCTGTACCATAGTGTGGCTCTTTTTTCCGTATCTCCCACTCTTGGCAGTTCAGTGTGTTCAACGCCTTGGAATAGTAGTCACTGAAATGACAGGCAAAAGGATCGATCACATCATTGTGCCTAACTGAGCTTGAGCTTTGCCTGTGTGAATCTTATTACATGGGCATTCTTAACAGATAAAAACCTTCTCTGTGCTGCAAGTGATAAAACCCTTCACAGAAAAGCCTTTGCCTGATCTTCATTGTCTAAAAACAAGAGTTATCCATGTGTGTGGCACTGGGCACAGTCACCACATGGATAATTGGCATGTTTTAGAGGAGCCAAAAGAGTTGGTTTCTGCTTTAATGTTGGCCTGCACCAGTCGACTGTGTAAATTAGGACCTCTTCTACAGACACAGAGGGGAGGATCCTGGAGATGATGGGCTAATCCTTGATCAGAGGCCAAAATAGGCCAGTGTTTTAGAGTGGTGCTCTTAAGGATATAAACCTGACGCCTCGTTTGTAGCTCTCTGTGCATATCTGAGTCAACCGGAAGTCTGTTCATAATTCATATGAGAACCTCAGTTATCTCCGGTGTGTTTGCAAAGACGAGGTGTGAGGGGTGTAAAAGGTGATGCAGGAGACAGAGCAGCTCTTATCTTTTTGGACACTATTTTTTGTAAAAGATCAGAGCGCCAGCAGATGTTTTTGACATGTCATATTAGGAAAAAGAACAGGTGGATTAATAACATCAATGATGGCTGCATGCCACTAAGGGGAGGCCCTATTGTACGTGCTAGCTCACTGGATCTTACTGGAATAGAGCCATTGTTAATGTTTTCAATATAAAAAAAAATGTCTGCTGGGAAAAAATCTATTAGTTAATTAATCCTCTGATTAATTGTTTCTGTCATTTTTCATACAATATTGCCAAATATTCAACATTTTGGTGTTTCAAATGTAAATTATAGAAGAAAAGTCATTATCGATTAATGAATAAAATAGAGACCAGATTTATTGACAATGAAAAAATGTTGTTTGTTTTCTTTCATGTTGCCAGATGCAGGAGAGTTTCTCCCGCAGCAGCGTGTCCTGTCTAATTAACGCAAATCAGCGCTCTGAGATCGAAGACTCAGCGGAGGACAAGAAGAGCGACCCCTGCTGGCAAGTCACGCAACAGCTCCACTACCACATAGAGAAGGTTTCTGATTCATTTTTTATCCTAACTTTAATTTGTGTTCTCTGATTACAAAATATTGTGCTTGAGGAAGTTCCTTTTTTAATATTTATGACGCCAGCGGTCAGTTTTTACAGGACTGTCTATACAGTACATGTTTTATCCTTAATGTTAAAGCATTTTCAGAAATCAGACTCATAATGTCTTTGTGCATTACACACAGTTTCTCAGACATCACTGATTGGAACTGGAAAAAACTCTTCTAAACAACCCTGACTCACCCAAAGGGGGGTACTGCTATAAAAAGTCAACAGATGACATATTTGTTGACCCACAGGGAGAACTGAGTGATTCATGGGGGTGACGAGGACCCTGGAGAATTACTGAATGTTGCTCATTTAGATCTCAAAAGACCTAAAAGGCATAATAACCAGAGGTCAAGACACTTCAACTCTCTTCTCCCCGTCTCTCTGGGTGTTTTTCTTTCAGACGATGGCTGACAGATTCCAGAAGGAGATATCCACTGCTATGAGAAGTGAGAACAAGGCCTCCATTGACTTTCACTTACTGCTAATAGGAGTAAAAAATGTCTTCTCCACTAAAAACACCCTGTGTGTTTTTCTTATCTGCCTGTGGTTTCACAGATAAGCTGACAGGAGTGCTGCCTTTCCTGAGCCCTGCGGTCCGAGGGGTCCCTCTTCCTAAAGTTGCTGCCCATGTGACCGGTGTCGTCTCGTCCTCGGAGCCTCCAACAGCAGATGGTGAGGATCCTTTCATGTAGTGCGGCAGTTTAAGTATCCAGTGTGTACACCAACACAGGGTTTGGGATTTTCGTGACATGTACTCACAATGCTCACACACACACCTGTGAGTAGTGTGTTGCTCACCCGCACCTTTCCGGGGCCAGAGGTGAGGAATGTGCTTCGAGGCTTCCCAGGCTGCTCTCGGATTCAGTAACGTCTTCATACCTGCGCGTTTGTCAGGACCTGCAGATGTGCAGCTGCTTTAGCCTCGTGGAAATGTCCTGTAGGTGTCTTTGTGGCCAGTCAATGTCCCAGTTGCTCTTTGTCTAGATATTAATACAGTATTTTCAGAAACTAGTAGTCCTTACTTCTTCTTGGTGGCATAGATTCAACAAGGTGCTGGAGACATTCCTGAGATTTTGCTCCATATTGACATGATAGCATCACACAGTTGCTGCAGATTTGTCTGCTGCACATTCATGATGAGAATCTCCTGTTCCACCACATCCCAAAGGTGCTCTATTGGATGGGGATCTGGTGAATGTGGAGGCCATTGGAGTACAGTGAACTCATTGTCATGTTCAAGAAACCAGTTTGAGATGATTTGAGCTTTGTGACATGGTGCGTTATCCTGCTGGAAGTAGCCATCAGAAGATGGGTACACTGTGGTCATAAAGGGATGGACACGGTCAGCAACAATACTCAGGTAGGCTGTGGTGTTTAAACCATGCTCAGGTGGTACTAAG
>NC_065519.1:12571835-12637507 GCF_006386435.1 Epinephelus moara
CCATTCTCCTCTGACCTCTGGCATCAACAAGGCATTTTCAACCAGAGAACTGCTGCTCACTGGATATTTTCTCTTCTTCGGACCATCCTCTGTAAACCCTAGAGATGGTTGTGTGTGTAAATCCCAGTAGATCAGCAGTTTCTGACAGACCAGCCTGTCTGGCACCAACAACCATGCCACGTTCAAAGTCACTTCAATCACTTTTCTTCCCCATTCTGATGCTCAGTTTGAACTTCAGCAGGTCGTCTTGAACATGTCGACATGCCTAAATACATTGAGCTGCTGCCACGTGATTGGCTGATCAGCTTTTTGCGTTAACAAGCAGTTAGTTTTTGCATTAGTTTTTGAGTGACGCAACGTACCCCTCAGCTCTCACCAGACACTCACAGCAGCTGAGTTTAGTTTGTATTTTAAGTCAATTAAAGTTTTAGTTGAGCCAGTTACAAATACATTCGCTCCATTTACAGCCGTAGCATCTTTCAGTTTGTTTTTGTTTCTTGAAAATCCCCATTAAAACTGGGTCATATGATAATAATATGACCTGTTATCAATATCCCCATTCATGTGAGTTTGCCAAAAAACTAGTGCAGTCTGTGTGTTGCCCACAGACCAGTGTCCTCAGGGAGGTCCGTGGGAAGGAGGGAGGAAGTGGGGGGCCTGTTATGGTGTCTTTTGTGATACCACCACTGGGGGACGCCAAAGTCAATTTATTTTCTAATTCTACACATTTTGGCTTCAAAGGAAAAATCAGGTAATGACTAAAAAATGACTAAAACAAGAAATGAACTGAACCTAGTAACAAGTATTGTCCATGTAGCCTGATATGAGGTAGTCCTCTGTGCCACAGAGCTATTAAAAACACATCAGTGGGTCACACCACTGATCTGTGTTTCACTTTTTTAAATACAATGGTAATAGTGTTTAAGTTGATCCTACACGCATCGTCCTGCTGCTGTAAATACTCACTAGCGTGCCAAATGTGTAGTAATCCGCAGCTGAAAATAGTCCCCAGCACATGCACTATTTACTCCTGTTTGAACCAAGTTTGGTTGTTTTGTTTTTTTTAGTAAAAGTTTCTAATTATGATGTTTTTGAGAGATTGGTAATTGGAACAAATGTGCTGACAGCATGGAGAAGTTAAAAGTCGGTATTTTCAAAGGATTTTTTAGCCAATTTACTAAAACCGTCTTTCCTCCCACACACACACATACACGCACACACACACACACACACACGTCCCTAAGGATGGCTGGATGTCATCAGTTCCTGCTGTCTTTTTAATTTGTGGCTGTTGTCAATAAACTTAAAAAAGAGGCCGCTCTGTGCGCACATCTGCAATCATTACCCACACACTGAGACTTTCTTTAACATTTGTTTCTTATTTAAATTGCAGTGACTGGTTTTACTCAACGACACTCCACTCTGCATATCTCAGTGAATGGTCTTAATCGTTGTGTCTATGTGTGTGTGTGTGTGTGTGTGTGTGTGTGTGTCATGTGCGTTTTGCAGGCCCACGGAGCAGCAGAGGGTACTTGGGGGAGCGAATCAGAGCGTGGGAGGGCCAGAGAGGTCTGTCCTTCCTGCAGAACATGGAGCTGAGGGGAGGAGAGCTGCTGGTGCCCAGAGCAGGCCTCTACTACATCTATGGACAGACGTACTTCAGACTGCCCTCCACGGGGGAGACGGATGGGGAGGCAAAGGAGGAGGAGGCACAGCTTGTCCAGTACATCTACAAGAAGGTTAGGCTCTGTGCACCCTATCAGTCAATTGACATGAAAACAGTAAAGGTGCTTGGTAACTACTACAACAGAAATTGGCTGCATATGAACACAATGTCACAGTGGCTAAACATGGAATTACAACATCCTGGTCCGTAAAGTGATGCCATGGACCCCAAAAAGACTTTAACCCATAGACTTATATTGTGAAAGAGACATCTGTATATCAGTGGTTACATTTTCTTTTAGCACACCACGAAATTACTTGTTTCACTATCAGGATTTGATCCATTCATTCCAATAATGTTTCCATTATCAAGAGGAGCCGCACTATTAAATAATTTTCATCCCCACTCAAGTAAGTAGAGTGCTAAAATGAAAGTTAGCCACTGGACTGGCGGAAGTTACCTGCTCGGCCACTATAAGTGTCTAGTGCACTTGCTCTATGGGCCCCACAATTCGGATGATCAGGTAATTTCATACTGCTGAAATCAAGCTTTTTTGGCTTCATGCTCCACTGAATAGCTTTTATAGGAATGAACAGTGCCCATCTTCCAACGCTGTATCCAGTTCTTTTTATACATCTACGATTATAGTAGGTAACGATTTTTTATGCCTCTGGGATGGCAATAGCTGTGGCTGGAAACATCATGATTTCAAGTTGTCGATTGTATTCTCATGAACGCGATATCTCAAGAACGCCTCAAAGGAATTGTTCATGGTTCAGTTTATTGTTATTCAAACGTGTTAAAGAACATAGGGAATCAAATTCGTTACCCATAACATTTTGAGACAGACTTATAATCAATAATTACATGACCTAATAGCCTATAATAAATACAACACAGTTAAAAAACCAAGCAGCATGTTAAAGTGCGTAATAGTGCATCAACAGCCGCATGCAGTCACAGCGGTATGAAGTGTAGCCTCTCCTCCTAAAGTCCACAACCATTTTCTTCGCCTTCCCCACATTGATGCAGAGATTGTTTGCTCCGCACCAGTCCACAAGTTCTTTCACCTTCTGCCTGTACACAGACTCATCGTTGTTGGAGATCAGTCCAACCACAGCCATGTCATCTGCAAACTTCACAATATGATTGCTCGGGTACCTTACAGGGCAATCGTACGCGAGGCATAAACGTCTACTTGGACTCACCAAAGAACTGATTAATATTTTGTGGTTAAAGGTCAAGATCACTGTGACCATGTGCCTATCTCATTCTCATGAATGCAATATCTCAAAAAAACATTGCAAGCACGGGTCCTCAGATTCTGTAAACATTGATTATAGGAGCTTAAAATATTCTCTGAGTGTGATCCAGGGTCTGCTCTTAGAAACGGGAACTCGGGCCCTATCAGGCTACGGACCCCCAGCTGCCCTGTCTACCACCAAAATGAGGGACAAATGGAGAGTTTGTCATGGAACACTGAGCAGTACACCAATTTCCCTCTCCATCACACACACACACCCACACACGAACACTCACCCACACACACACAGCGGGCTGGAATCAGGCCCAGTTGTGAGTCAGACAATCACCCCTGAGATTTGATCCATCCTCGTTGTTGTCTGAATAGGTAGCCACACAGGAGCTGTCTCTATTTTTCACTCATGACAGGGTTCAGGACCGCACAAACATCCACTTGGGCTCAAAGATAAACTGATTAGATGATGGTGGTCAAAGGTCATGGTCACTGTGACCTCACAAAACATGCTTTTGGCCATTACTCAAGAATTCATCCGCTAATTATAACAAAATTTCACACAGATCAGAGGATATAATGAGGAAGTGAAGTAATTTTGTATCCAAAAAGCCAAAGGTCACTGTGACATCATAATGTTGTGCAAAAACACTTTTCTGGCCATTATTTAATGCCATATCTCAAGAACGTTTGCCCATCTTGAAACTGTGTCGATTGTATAGATCTGTCTATGCATACAACTGAGGTTGTAATTAGACAAGCCAACTATCAGACCTCAAATGTCAGGGTGTCCTAGACTGCACCAAAAGCAAGAGAAACAGCTATTTTCCAGATGGTATCAGCATGCTTATAAATCAATTCTACATGCCAGTTCAATGTATGGCATGTAGAATTCTGCTCTGTTTTCATCGTGTGATATCGCCCACAGATGAGTTCCTACACGGTGCCCATCCTGCTGATGAAATCCTCCCGCAGTGCCTGCTGGCCTCGGGGCCAGGAGCCTGGTCTCTTCTCCCTGCATCAGGCCGGCACTGCCTTTCTACAGCCTGCTGACCGCCTCTTCATCACAGTCAGCAATGCCAGCACCATGGAGATGGACGGACGGGCGAGCTACTTTGGGGCCTTCCTCGTGGGCTAAAGACAGAGAACCCTGGATATAAGTGTCCGGGACTGGGATGACTTGATATAGACAACAACAGAAGTGAACCCAAATGTGAGGGGTTTCCTTGGTAATATGAGCAGCTGTCTGAGAGTACAGGATTGGAGAAGAAGAGCAGACTCTGATGAGTGCACAGTACTTCTTCGCTGTAAGGATATGATGGAACGGAGCTGCAGTGGCAGACTCTCAGTGAAGCAGGAAGAGCCATTTACTGTGACACAGGTTATTAATTCTGTCGTTAAGGCTTGTAAACAGATTGTACCTTATGACAAACATGCATCATGTGGTGCATTCAGGGCATTTGGAGAAGTACAACAGACGCAGATTAAATGTGCTCTCATGCTGAATGACTTCCATTGAGAAGGCAGGTCAAACAGTCAAGTTGTCATCCCCAGGAAATGACAGTGCTGTCGGACACATGGCCCTTAACTGCTCTTTTATGAAAAAGAAAGCATCAAAAAATGCCAATGACGAGATTTTTGATGTTCCGTATTATGAGTGAAGCTTCCCTTTTGTTTACTGTACTTATGGTTGAATTTCCTCTTTGTGCAGTGTCTTGAATGAATGTGTGGCGTGACACAGATCATGATGCCCCGCAGCCTTAAAGAGTGGCACTGATCCAATATGAATGGACTGAGTATTTTAAGTGTTGTGACACATTTACACATCTATATATCCAATGGATACCAATACAGATTGTCTTTAGTGCTGGATAAGTTCATTTACAAATGGTTGCTATACAGATTGAAAGTAAAAATCTCTACTTTTCCTGGGTTTTATTATTTTTACTTTACAAATCTTTTTGATTTTTAGTTGGACCTCAATATATCAGGGTGTCTAAAGGTACACAAGGACACTTAAAGATAATTTTTTTAACCCAATTTAAAGAGAAACTTTGGTGTTTTTAAACCTGGACCCCATTTTCCCATGTTTTTGTGTTCAAGTGACTAATACCGACAGTACTTTTTGATATTGGTCCAGTATTGAAAGACCGCTGGAGCCAACAGCCACGAAATGTGTTGCAGTGTAATCTCTACAGGCACCGTCAATTTACATCCATTAAAGTGTTTGTTTTTTAAACTGACAGGCTCAGATTGTTATTAACCCTTTGAAACCTGAGCAAACTGGCTTGATTCTTTTAAAAACATGGGAAGAAGGCAGCGAGCAACGGAAGAAGAAATTACCAGAAAAAAAAAGCAAGAAATGACAAAAAAATTAAAAACAAGAAAATTAGTTTAAAAAAATAAAGAAAAAAATTAAGTTAAAAACAGCCAAACAAGAAAATGACCTGGAAGAGTGCTTAAAAATAATATATAAAAAATAAATAAATAAAATAAAATAATAATTTTAATAATTCTGTAAGTGCCGAAGACATCTGAAAGCAGCACAAGAAAAGTGACGTCGCTCCAGGTTTCAAAGCATTAAAGGTGTGTGACAGCATTATGTTAAGGAGCCGACAGAGAGGTGATCTTCTTTCCCTTTCACTGATCTGGTCAGTATGTTAGTGAGTGTAACCAAGTCACGCTCAAGTCTCGCTCTTAAATATCGCAGACTTTTCCACATTGTTGAAATCAGCTTATTATTCAGCAATGACACTGAAAACTTTAAGATAACACTAGGCTACGATTTCTCACTCCTATCACCAACTCTCACTAACATTCCCACTGTTGTTTTTCCTGGAACAAGTCGCCTCTAGCGGGATTTTGAAGTAAGACTTCTCTACATGCGAGACTTGTCACAATAACAAACTTCCCAGCAGAAGCAAAGGAAAATCCATTTAACTTCTCTGTGGAGTATTTTCTGTAATGCTGTCAGATACTTAAAATAACAATCTGAGCCTGTCAGTGGCAAAAACATTTCATGGGCGCAAGGTGCACAATTGCCCCCAGTGGATTACATTGCAGCCTGTTTTGCTGCTGCTGGCTGCAGTGGTCTCATAATACTGGACCAGTTTAAGAAATGTTGACTTCATTAGTCACTTAGACACAAAAATTTGGGAAAACAGAATCCAGGATCCAGACTGATTTTTGGACAAATCATCTTTTTCTTATTAAAGCATTGCAGGTAAGTAGTATATGTAGTCCTGTGCAGAGGTAGGTTTTATGTAGGAATATGGTTATTAGAGTGAATTAGGTTAATCTACATTTTGCCTACAGTTAAGGGTATGTATAAATTAAAAGAGAGCATAAATTTCAGTGGTAGGTTTAAACATTTGTAACCTCAGAAATGTGGACTCTGACCCATATCAGCTCAACCCATTTTGGCAAAAGAAATTAAAAGATGGGTTGATTAAAATTAGATCAAATGTTGGTGGCAGTTAAGTTAATCTCACAAATACATATTTAAGACTATTTGGAGGTTCAGTGTGTGGAATTTAGAAGCATCTATTGGCAGAAATTATATATATTTATCAGATGTTTTCATTAGCAAATTATCACCTGGAAATGAGAATTGTTGAGTTTTTGTTACCTTCGAATGAGCTGTTTGTACCTACATTGGAGCACATCCTCTTCCACATGCTCCCAGAGTCCACCATGTTGTTTCAACAGTAGCCCGGAACAGACAAACTTAATGGTTGGAAATAGGGTAAATTGCTTTTTTGCATCGGCCACTGTAGTTCTACACGGTTGGCACATAGGAGAAAGTTCAGCTCTGCAACCTCAAGGCTAAATCCTACACAATAGACCTTTAATGACCTCTGAGGCTTAATATTTATAAAACTGACATCCTGTTTTATGCATGGTAATGGATGTGAGGTTAAATGACCAACCTGTACAGGGCCATTACTTCATTTTTTTTCTCGCTCGAGTGAATTTACAGTATATGACTGTAAAATGTATCAGGGCACACATTAATACTCTCAACACACACCATTTCCCAGATTCTTCCTAGCTCGTGCAAAAAGGGAAAAGAGCCTCTTAGCCTCAGTGAAAACCTCCACCCACTGTTGTGTTCATGGTTATGGTTAATGATGTGTTGAGCTACTGTCTGCACAGGCAAACTCGTTCAATACCCCCTCCACACAAAAAGACACAGCACTGAAAAAGTAAAAAACTATCATTTAATTCATGTTGTATTACATGTTTCCATATTATGGCAGTGAATGTTTCAGCAATAATAAGAATCACTCCTCAAACAAGAGTTTTACATAAAAAAAAAAAAAAAACATTACCAAAAACTAATCAGGGTTCAAGTAATGCCCAAAAGAAATACATTTTGAAACATACACGCACGCAGGAAGATAGATCGTATTACTGTAATCCACCTGCTACTTCCTGGTCTATGAGTCGAGAACCAAGGTGTTTGTTTGGTCAGCCTGAGTCCTCCCACTCTCCTTCAGTCTTTTTTTTTTTTTTTTTGGTCACCGTGACTGGACTGACAAACATGTTGTAGTTACAGCTGAGACAGCAGACACAAACACAGACGACACGCAGCCTCTCGAGTTATAGGAGGGCTTCAAGGTGCTTTAACCAAAAAAAAAACACACACAGAAAAAGACAGTGGTACCAAATCTGAAACACTTGGTATCAAAAATAGTCTCTGAGTTGGTCACTAATCAGTCAGGACACTACAACCAGGGGGAGGAAAAATGCACACGTAGAGGATATTTTGTCTTGTTAATGACAACCTATGGCTTCAGTTTATCTAAACACACGCACAGTCATGTACAATCCCATCATCGAACCATAACGGTGGTATATTTTAGAAGACAGTCAGTTATAGTCTGTAGAAATGGCAAAACTGTAAACAACTGCGTGTGTGCACGAGAGCTGAGAGGCTCCTTGTTGGTGCTCCTATTGCTATGGTAACCAAGAATGGTTTTTAGTTGTAATTTGGCCAATCAATCAGACTAAGTGCTTACAGCCCACCATCCACCTCCCCACTGACATTACAGTAAATCTCAGCAGGCGCATACACACACACTCACACACACATACATGCACAGAAACCATGGAGCCAGCCAAGTGCTCTGACATTATCTTGCTGCCTGTACAATGCCTGCATCAGTCAAGTTCATTAAGACAAATTCATTATCAGCCGACAGTACTTGGATTGAGTGAGTTAATGAGATTGAAAAGGCATAGAGTCTTGTGTGGGACATAACTTCTCCATAGATTAGTCACATGATTCATTCACAAGTAAGGTGAGAGCACATACACGGTTAAGGATTAGTAAGGGCCGTCCTGATACCAATTATGCATTTGTTAAACACACATGGAGCAAACACTCAAACATGGAAAATGCTGTGACGGGTAACTGAGATATGACGATGTGGTTTTTCTGTTATCGTTATGCACCGAAAATCACACATGACGCACGCTGAAATCTATAATTGTGCGCACACACTAACAAACACAAAACCTGGTATGGGTTCCTATTGCCTCGTACAGTATGTCTGTGGTCTATGAACAAAAAGCACCTCTGGAGTAAAGAACAGCCTTGGAACCGAGTATAAGTGTTTAACTACAGACAGGCAACGACACACACCGGCACACAGGCACAATACAGGAGGCTTTGGCACACCCATGCTAGTCTTACTACTCAGCATTTTCCAACACAGAAGAAGAGCAGGTTACAGAACAGGACAGACCCATAGCTGCCTTAGATTGCCTCCCCTCTGGACGAAGGGGAGGTACAGGTTGTCTGACAGACACAATGATCAGCCGTCACATTCAATCAGCTTCGAGCGGTCTGTTTTTTTCGGAGTTCCAGCCTCTCATCCAATCAGCAGCTCCAGGGGGTCCTCGTAGTTGGGGTCTTGCGGGGGGCTGGGGGACAGGAAGGCCGTGGTTACAGGGGTTCCCGTTGCTGTGGCAACGTTGAGGAGGGTGTTAGGGCGGATGCTGGTGGTTGCCGGGTTGCGGAGTGCCGCGGCTGCAGTGATGCTGGTGAGGTTGATGCCGAGCGTGAGCCGCGTCTGCTCCAAGGCTTTCTCTGGCACAGCAAAGGCCTCGAGCTTCTTCTCCCCGTTGGCCATGTAGGAGTTCTGGCAACCTCGACAGATGCAATCCAAGCATGCCTAGGAAGACGACAGAATATGTCACGGACCGTTATCTGTCATCATATATCTCTCTTATATGTGTATTTGCATCACATCAGTGTCACATTATAGCTGCATATTACTGATATAACCCCACAGAGCTCAGAGTGTAGCCAGGATTCAATAATAACAGCATGGTAGTGCACTAAATCATTCATAAACAAGCAATTTAGACATGTTTTTAAAAGTTATTAAAAATGTGTGTTTTCAGTTGTGATTTTAACCTAAATTTGTAAACACAGTGACATTATGCCTGGCTTCCAAATCACAGTGTTAACCCTTTGAAACCTGGAGTGACATCACTTTTCCTGAGCTGATTTAAGATGCCTTTTGCAAGTATTTAAACCCTGAAAGCAAATTGGTGCGATTTCAAAAACATGGGGGAAAAGGCAATGAACCACTTGGTAAGAAATGTCCCACAAATTTGCTAAAAAAAGAAAAAATAATAGATTTACAAGATAAAAAAAAACAAAACAAAAACTAGGTAAAAAGAAAAAAAATAGGGAAAAACTATATTAAAAAAAAATAGATATCGAAAATTATTTTTAAAAACTACTATTTTACACTTAGACTACCTAAAACATTAATCTGCATCCAATCCCATAACAATGCCATCACACTTCTGAAGAGCTGTTAAAAACAGGCAAATTTCTCTTGCAGTTCATAACATCAATGAAATTCTACTTTACAAATTCCTTTTTTAGTCTCACCTTGCGGTTTGAGTAGCAGGGACAGCGCTGCCCCCTGCAGGTCAGCACTGATGGATTCTGGGTGGCCCTGCCACACTTGCAGCCTTTCTTCTCCACTGGCTTCTTATATGGAGGTCTAACAGGTGCCGGGGGCACAAGGCAGCCAGACATCAACCGCTGGTCTTTGCTTCCGTCCTTGGTCTTGGACCCTCCGCCACTGCGGGCCTTCGCATGAGGCTTCTTAGGGCCTGGATCAACATGCTTCCTGGGACCTTTATTGTGGTTCTGCGGAGGGCGACTGGGCTTGGGGGGCGCCCCGTTGGGAAGGGACGAGTATGTGTGTGCTGGTACAGTTAAGGAGGGTGTTGGTGGTTGGATGTGCAGTGTCTGAGAGGGGTTTGGAGTGTGTGAATGTGAGGAGGGGCCCTGTAGGATGGTGGCGATAGGGAGGGGTTTCACCTTTTCCCTGTCACTCTCTGATCGAGAACGTTTACGTTTAAGGCGGACTGGCGGGGGCTTGGAGGTTGGAGGTGGATCGAAGGAGGAAGTGTGTATGTGAGCACCATGACTTGCCACTGTGTTAGTCCTGTCAGTTTGAATCTGTGTGTAGTTGTGAGCTTCGTCCAGCTGTAAGTACATTTGAGCATGTGCTCTGTCCGTGGTTATGTGTGCGTGAGTGTGCATTCGTTCTGGGTGTGTATGAGGAAAATCTCGACCGGTCTGAAGGGGATCCAAAGTCTGTAACACCTCCTCCACACTGAGGAGCAACACCTCCCCTTCCTCCAGCTCCCTGCTGCTAGATTCCCCATCCCTGAGTGAGCACACAGTGCCTGGAGTTGGGGCTAAAGGTCCAGTAGTCAGACTCAATTCCAGACCACCACAACCAGTATTGGACACAGACAGGCCTGCCTGTGGCTGCTCCTCTACCAGCTCACATACTTCCAGCTCAGGAGAAGAGGGATCCAGGTCTTCCAGCACTTCTCCATTGCATTCCTGTGGTCCATTGGAACAGGGAGGGTCAGAGGAGGAGCTCTGGGGTACAGCTGAGAGCTCTGCAGGAACAGGTGGTGCCTCTGTGGGGGTAAGGGACTCTGGCGCAGATGGATTCAAATCTTCCTGTGCAAAGCTTGAGTCTTCTGTCTCTATCTCCTCTTCGTGTGACATCAGCACTTCATCTAGCAAAGCCATAACCTCTGGAGACCCTCCCACATGGCTGCTGATTGACTGCAGCAACGGCGAATGAGTTACATAGAGGCAAAGCTTCCTGTAGCACTGCACCAACAAAGAAAGCTGTTTGTTCTCCTGGAAGCAGGAGGAGTCCCTACAGCGGCCGCACGATGGCCTGATCTTCATCTTCTGGCCTTTGCAGCCCAAGCAGACATAATGCTGACACTCTGCATGTGTTGGGGAAATGGGATCCTGGAGCAGTTTACCTGGTACAGAAAAGAGAGGAAGCTTTTAAACAACATTCATCCACTTTGCACAGTGAACAAGCTGCACAGAGTCATTTCAAGTTATTTCTATTCACCGTCATGCCTCAATAGAAACAGTAATTACCATCTGAAATCATTAATCTGTCAACTATTTTCTCAATTAACCATTTGGTCTGTAAAAATGCCTGTCACAATTCCCCAGAGCCTAGGATGAATTCAGTAATAGCTTGTTTTGTCTGACCAGCAATCCAAAACAGATGCAGAATAATTTTCTGTCAACTGACTAATTGTTTTCATATAAACTTGTGCATTTCAAGATCAGGGACATCAAATCATTATCTGTGACTGGAAATTAAATTAAATTATCTGGAATTAAATATCGTTGTTTCCTGCACTTTTTTTCTTAACTTATTGGTCCCAGTTTACTGAAATAAACACAGAACGCTCCAGCCTGCATAATCATTATGTTCACATTACTGATTTTTACCGCTTACATCACCCAACCTGTAGTTCTGTTTAAGTAACTGCATGACAGCACAAATAATCATGCCAGAAACACCATTACATAACCACCAGAGGCCAGAAATATTGTCATATATCATCCTGTCAATATTGCCCATCTCTAAATGCAAGCTGTGCCAGTGTTGATCTTTCACTAGCTAAGCAGAGTGAGTAAATTCAGTATGAATAGGAAACACATGGCTCTGCAGCAGACACAACAACAGAGGAGTCATCTGTCTTGACAAGAGGACAGATGACTGGGGCTCAGCCTCGGTTGCTAAGGAAACCACGGTTGTGAGCACGACAAATCGTGTCAACTGCTGCGAGCACACGCACGCCCACGGACACTTCAGTCAATATGAATAGTAAGGTTATGAAACACTGATTCATTTGAGTACACTGAAACTGATTGGCGGCACAGACAGGATATAATCTTGCAGTGAGATGACACAAAACAACATTAGAGCAAGTGATGTGTATTGCTATTATGATAAAGATATTTTCAGGATGCTTACCACAGACGAGGCATGCAAGGGACTCTCTGAAGAAGGGCAGTAGCGTGTACATATCTGCGAAGCTGTGAGGCTGCCGCGGGTCACACTGCAGCACGGCCCGGCTGGCGGACACGTACAGAGCGGTTGCATTAACGGGGTTCATAGCGGTGTGCTCCGCAGCCTCAGGGAGAAACGGCCCGGGAAAAAAAATCCAGCCACCCGCTGCAACGGAGCTAAAGATAGCCAAGTCTCAGGGTGGATGGAGGAAATATAAACTGGCCTGGCGGAGCAACAATCAGTCACTCCAGCGTGTCAATGCAGGCACATGAATTAATAACACACACAATAACAGACAACGAACATGCTGAAGCGGTTATCACTAAACGCGCACGTTAGCTCGGCAGGCGGCTAGCTAATATTAGCATCACCGGTTCGTAGTAGTTACAATCCACCAACGAGGTTTCAGATCACAATTGAAGTTTCTGTTAATCAGGACCAATTAGACCCTGTGTTATAATTACTCACATTATCCCTAACGCTGCCTAACAGCTAGCGACGAATCAAACGATCACACGATCCATGATCAAAAGGTTAGCATAATGTAGCTAGCGTTAGCTTACGCCATCAGCCAAACGTTTTAAACGAGCGGTGGTCGATGCTAGCCATACAGCCCATGTACGATCCAACACCGTCTCCTCGTCGGTGCCTAAATTAACGAAGAGCGGCTCCGAAGACGGCACATTTGCTCGGCTAGCTGCTAGCTAACATATTCCGGGCGCGCACTTGATGTAAACAAAGCTAACCAGCCTGCGTTAGCATGGCTAGCCAAATTAGCTAGCGAAAATGCAACCGTATCACTAACCCCCCTAGGGCCGAGTTATGCCTCGCGCGTAGGAGGGAAATGCAAGCTATAAACTGAAACCTTGCAATTCTGATAGGTTTTGCTGTAATACTTGGCGAGCAGCGACCGAAACATAGCTAACTATCCGTTTTACAAATGCATCAATCATTCGATTTTCCACTTTTCCTCGCATCAACCCCTCTCGACAGGCATGATCATCACGCGAGACTTCTCCTAGTTACCCTGGTTACCGTAGTGTACGAAAGGTCCTGCACACACACCGCAGAGCCTTTCCGGCTTCATTCACTGTCATTTTACAACTTGGTAATTAAAAGTAGCGATTAATTCATTATTTTAAGAAGATGAGGGAAGTGTTTTGATTATTAATTTGAATTTAAAAAAAACAATGACGTCATATTTTAACAAGTAAATAAGCACTAAAACTTGTATTTCAGAAGACCACAGCTGAGGGTTAAAACTATTAAGTGTACTGCATATCTCTCAACATCCCAGTCAAGGACCAAAACTGGTGGTGGTGGTGCAAAATATACTCCACCACCAGTTTCTGTTATGTTCGCACCACCATTTTTGTTTTCTGTTGAACCATCTCTGTCCCCTCTATCCAATTATTACCATAAATAAGTTTTGAAAGTAACAGTTTGCACAGTGTTCATGTTTTATAATTTGATATGGCTCAAGTATTACTCCAGTGTTCATGTTAAGTGATAAATATTCAATTAGGTAAAAGGTCCACTTACTATTCTTCCAGAACTTTCAACTGTGTCTCCCTTAGATTGACTCCGAGTGAAGATTATTTTGTTTCCAAAACCAAGACTGAACCACTTGGAAACTAAAATTCTCTTTGAGACTTTGTGACTTGCAGAATAGCAATCATTAATAATTTATTTCAGTGCTTTTCAGTTGAGTCACTTGTTCATGTGGACCCACAGAGATCCTACTTGAATTTAATTAGTTCCCTGGAGAAATGCACTTATTTCTTCCACTTTTTCAATAGCTTCAAGTCAGTTTAGTTATGAATATGAATTTGAACAAATTTCTCCTTGGTTGTATTTCATATCCTTCTTATATAACCTCACCTGTATACAGATATGAAAGTTTAAGTCGCAATTAACACGTCTTAGATATGGTTCTACCTTATTTTATTTAGTCAACCGGGAAACATAACACTCTTTTTACACATGGCCTGTTGCCTAAGAAGAAATTAATAGCTCTACATGTAAGGGTGATTTTAGCCCTGTGTTTGACCTGTCAGGCAGCCCCTCCCGCCGGGTTCCCAACAAACTCTACCTATCAAAATGTTATATTTCCGTTTATGTCGTCCAGGATTTGAGAAATGTTTGAATTTTAGACCACCAAGCACCGACAGAGGCCCCAAACTGAGCGTGTACCTGACAAGCCAAACTCAGGACCAATAAAATCCAAATACAAGCCACAGAAAAAGCTCCAAGTCCCGACCACCCGACCAGTAAGCATTCCTTCTCTCTTATTGGCTGTCAGATCTCGCCCCCCGTTCGCTATTGGCTCAAATCTCCGTCCTTCATTATCCTGCCCGCTGTCAGCAGAGAGCACACACGGCAATGATGGCGGCGTTCAGGGTGGCCCACAGCAGCAGCGGACTGATAAACGGGTTGAGGACGTCTTTCAGGAGTTTTGCGGCAGTGAAACATGGCGCAGTCACTGCCGTAATGGCGCAGACCACCCTGCAACGGGACTGCCGCCGGTACTCTGTCAGCCACCTGTCCGTTAAGGAGAGGATTGACATTAAACGGAAGGCGGCGCTGATCGGGGGAGGTCAGCAGAGAATAGATGCACAACACAAAAGGGTAAAGTCAGCTAACTTTGTCTTTCTTCTTTTAATCTTAGCCTGCATTTAAGATAGTTCTTTCATTACTTGAAGCTTTAAATACACTGCCAGCTAGAGTGGTTGAGGTGTTTAATGTCTGGCCAAAGGCTCAAAGTCAAACGTAGCTGTTTACTTTTTTCCTCACACACATTAAAATGACCTTTAACAACCAACTTTCCTACCTTGTTAGGGTTAACTGTAACTCAGTGGCACTTAAGATACTTTACAATGTCACATCTTGCTAAAGATCCTTGAACAAAGTGCTAATCCTCTGCCAATTTAAGGTAGAAGTTCAAAAGTAGGTTGCAGGTTTAAAAGAGCAGTGCGTAAGATTAAGGGGGGTTTAGTGACATCTAGCGGTGAGGATTGCAGATTTCAACCATCTGAAACTTGTACTGGTTAAAATTTCTTAAATGTTTATCGTTCAGGTTTTAACCAGGAGCTGATATTCTTGATGATCTTACAGATTAGTAAATTCAAGTGCTATAGTGTTACAGGTTGACCTAACAGTTTGCCTTCAAATATTCAGTAAAAACTACAAATTATTTCTCATTTCTTTAGTTTGAATCGAAAAAGCTTGAAGCTGCTCCTCTTTTTGGAACCATTGCAGAGTCCGCAGTAATTTCGCTATTAGCCATGCTTGTTGTCGCCGTGGGTAACGGTATGACATCAATATATCAACAAGTCAAAATATCGCGAGTATCACAATATGAATTTTATGTATCATATTAAAAATTACAGCGGTATTATCGTTAACAAGATGATGTGGCACACCCTGAGTAAAAACACTCAAAAAGAGCAGTTTCACGTTACAAATCGGTGCTTCTCTGATGCTGTCTGACATGTCAGAGATTGTCCACCAGCTCAGCACTTAGTAAAATCCAGGTGTCCAGGAGGTTTTTACCTGGAGCGGAGTTATGTGCAAAGGTCTCTATGTCTTCAAAACAAACAGACCAGGTGATTTAAATCAGTAAAAACATTGAATAAAGCAGTCTTACCTTAAATAATAAGTGTTTTCCCAACACTCTCATCGTAGAGGGGCTGCTAACTACAGTGGCCACCTATCTAGAGTCAGTGTTCGGTTTGTCCACTCTGGGCTACTGTAGAAACATTGTGGTGCAACATTCCAACATACTTCGTAGATGAGGTCCCACTCACTTTGAGGAAATAAACAGCTCATTCTTGTCATTATATACTGAGGAAAACATTACATTATATTCTACTTCTGCCAATAGACCCCCCTAAATCCTGCACACTGGACCTCAAATATTGTTAACAAACCCTAAACATATTCCCACAGTTATTTATGAAATACATGATTGTGCCACTAGAAACTGTCAATTCCAGTGTCCAATGTGAGAGCTCTATGTGACGGACAAAAATAAGACATCTTGACATATTGTGACATATTTAAAAATATTATTGCAACCTTTAGGACAAAAATCATTTCCACTAAATCCATTTTCTATTACACTTTGATTTAAAACACTCATATTACACATAATTGTGTGTGTGTGTGTATAGATACAGACAGACAGACAGATAGATAGAGATATGTATATGTATGTATTTACTGTAATCTTTTAAATCTTCCTTTAGTGCTACCTTTACCTCTACCTCATCTGTTAATACATTTTCTGTGTGTGTAGCATTGAGGGGCTACAGCTGTGTTACACTATACAATCCTGTATTGCATAATACCAATACTAAATCCTTGAATCATTTAATAATAAAGCTCTGTGGTTATCATTAGCCCTGATTTGTAGGCATAAGTTAATGCAATAGTTAGAAGAAATTTACTCAGTTTTGCTAAGTGATATAGCAAAATAAATATCTGACAAATCAAGCTACTAAAGTCATAAAAAGGTTTTATATTGCTATAAACAGACCTTTTAAATGATATAAAACCCAGGCGACAAATTTGTATGGTGTAATGTATATGTAGTGCAGTATTTCTTTCAGTTAATGTGTAGTAACCTGGCGTTATGTGTTGCAGGGTAAGCTGACAGCCAGGGAGCGAGTGGAGCTTCTGTTGGACCCTGAGTCCTTTGTGGAGTCTGACATGTTTGTGGAGCATCGCTGCTCTGACTTCGGCATGGAGCAGGACAGGAACAAGGTAACGGCTCGCACACAACTCAGCAGCATCGTGCTTTATCCACTAGAAACAAGAGCATGTCTTCCTCTGGGGTTTGAAACATTTCTCATCATAATACCCTTGTCTCTGTAATAGTTCCCGGGTGACAGCGTGGTGACAGGCCGAGGCAGGATCAATGGCAGGCTGGTTTATGTGTTCAGTCAGGTACAGTGTGCAGTTATACTGTAAGAATCCTACATTTTGGCAATATCCAGCAGCTTGACTTCACCTGTGTAATATTGTTTCCATCTTGCCCTTTTGGTTTACCTCAGGACTTCACAGTGTTTGGTGGCAGTCTGTCTGGAGCTCACGCACAGAAGATCTGTAAGGTAAACAAACTAAAATCACTGAGGTGTGTGTACTCGAATCTGTGCTTGCATGTGTGTGAAACAAGCACCTAATAGAAAAAATACTTTAAAACATTACTTTTCCCTCAGTAAACATTCCTTGTCAACAATACTTTCCTGTGTTATTCCTCTAGTTTGCCGTTAGGCATTTCAGATACTCATTTGGGTGTATGCTTAATGTTCTGTACTCAGATTATGGACCAGGCCATGACAGTTGGAGCCCCGGTCATCGGGTTGAATGACTCTGGAGGAGCTCGAATCCAGGAGGGAGTGGAGTCTCTGGCTGGATATGCAGATATATTCCTGGTATGGTGATATTGTAAAGAGCCTTTTGTGTTCATGCCTGAAATAATATTGAAAACATTCTTATCAAGCTCCGAGAGTACAGCTTGCAACAACTTGTAGGGTAATGCCCTGACATGCCTTGGGCTAAACGGCTGGCACTACATGCACCTCATGCTGTGCATTTAACATACTGCTAATATGCACATTTAGAAATTCACACGGCTGGAGGTATAGGTAAAGTAAAATTAAAACATTCTCCTTTTCCAGAGGAACGTGATGGCTTCAGGAGTCGTCCCCCAGATCTCCCTCATCATGGGTCCCTGTGCAGGAGGAGCTGTCTACTCCCCTGCCCTGACAGATTTCACCTTCATGGTTAAGGTAGGGAACGCTGCAGATACAACTAAAACACCAGTCAAAATTATCTAATAATTAACACTTGTTAAAAATGTTTCAGTGTTTCTAACTTGTCAGCATTCTGCATATTAAGCTAATTTTGGACACAGAAGTCGCAATGTTTGGTGATGCACAATTGTCATTTTTCCTGTTTGTAATGCCTCATTTCCACTGCATTATACAGCTCAACTTGACTTAACTCGCTTGGAGCAGTTGAAGACGATGTTACGGCAGTGTCACGCATCACTATGACAGTCAGCTAAGAGTTCCACATCCACTGACGGGGTACTATCCGCAGTAGAAATTAAAATTGAGGAAAGCACCTGGTACCAAAACTTGGTCGGGTTGAGTTGAACCACGCAGTGTAAATGAGGTGTGAGACTGTCTCAGTTACATTAACTTGACATCTGTGCATGTGTGTGTGTGTGTGTGTGTGTGTGTGTGTGTGTGTGTAGGACACATCATACCTGTTTATCACAGGCCCTGATGTTGTGAAGTCTGTCACCAACGAAGATGTGACTCAAGAGGAGCTCGGTGGAGCCAAAACGCATACCACTGTGTCAGGTCAGTTTGCATGTTAAAGCTTTTCTTACTCCTGATTTTCTTGTTTTGCTACAGACTTGATGGTGCTGTTGTCATGTAAACATCCAGCTGTAGTAGCCATCTTGCCTTTTGGCTCTGATCTGAGATTGAATTAATTGGGTCTAAAAAGTGTCTCATGTATTGTTTCCAGGAGTGGCTCACCATGCTTTTGATAATGACGTCGAGGCCTTGCTCAACTTGCGAGAGTTCTTCAACTTCCTGCCGCTAAGCAATCAGGACCCCGCCCCCATCAGGGAGTGCCACGACAGCAGGTTACCAATCACCTTGACCTCCACTTTTTAGAACAACCAGTCACCTAAAACTAATGGGAGAATATCTGTTTTCATTTCAACACATGTCTGATATCTCGTCCCTTTTTCAGTGATCGTCTGATACCTGCATTGGACACCATCGTCCCGTTTGAGACGACCAAAGCCTACGACATGTTGGACATCATTCAAGCAGTATGTGCATGCACACGCAACAATGTGCAACCACATCTCATTTAACTTCTGCAAGTAGTTAAAGTTTCCTTTCTTCGTTTAGATAGTAGATGAGAGCGACTTCTTTGAGATCATGCCCAACTATGCCAAAAACATTGTGGTGGGATTTGCCCGCATGAATGGACGCACTATCGGCATTGTGGGTAACCAGCCCAAAGTTGCTTCTGGTGAGTAAAACAGTTTTTAAATTGTATATGCAACAAACTAAGTCCCAAAAAGAGCATGGTGGGGGAAGATAAGTTGGGAACAAAGGCATTGTTTGGTAATTGCTCGTCTAGTTGCGTGCGTTTTCGTCTCACTGTTCAGTTCTCAATTTCTGTCTCGTCGATCAGGTTGTTTGGACATCAACTCTTCAGTGAAGGGAGCCCGCTTCGTACGCTTCTGTGATGCTTTCAATATTCCCATCATCACCTTTGTGGATGTTCCGGGCTTCCTGCCAGGTATTCTTTGAAAATCTCACAGTGCATATACACTGGCTGCATGGAGTGATCCAGATATTGGCCATACTGTAGTTTACATCTTAATCAGGTTAGGATATTGAGCTATGATTCTCTTGTGAGTCTCTCTGCTGCCATAAATAATACACGAATGTTTCTGTCTGCCTTGTTGAGCTCCCAGATGGAACAGCTCAGGGAAAAGAAATAAGAAGCTTATGCAGTAATAGTAAATGCACACTACTGTAACAAGTTTTAGTATAGGAGAAAGGCAGGTATCTATCTCAAAAATATTTGGCCAACCTGTCTTTCATACTTATTAAACATACAAGCTAGAAACCGGGTTACCCTACATGTAAGCAGAAATTCTCCTTGCACTGAAATGTAGCTACAGTCACATCTGACAGTTCACACTCACACCCACTATAACTGCTGTGATGGTCATCAACAGGTACCGCTCAGGAGTACGGAGGCATCATCAGACACGGCGCCAAACTGCTGTACGCCTTTGCAGAGGCCACTGTCCCAAAAATCACCATCATCACAAGAAAGGTGTGTGTGTGTGTGTGGACAAAATAAGAAGAGACAGATGTGGGAATGTCGAAACAGCAATAAGCACCCGTAGCTCTTCATCTAAACTGACCAAAATGTGACAAAATCATTTAGAGAAACTTTTAGACTTTGTTAGAACCTGATGTTAGAACAGATCAAGCTAAGAGACTAACCCCAGTGACTACAACGGAACACCTCCTGCAATAAAAGCCACTATAAAGCTCTTTACTGGAGGACTTTTTGAACAGCTGCACTCAGTCTGCTTTAAAAGCAGCATTGCAATATCAGTGTGTATGCTTTTAATCTCTACTTGACATATTTTCCATTTTCTATACGGGGGAAAACTCAGAATTAATGTTGTACACTGTGTACTCAAAGATAAGACATATGGCTCAGTGTGTGTTCGTGTACCCCAGGCTTACGGGGGAGCCTATGATGTGATGAGCTCCAAACACTTGAGGGGAGACGTGAACTACGCCTGGCCCACAGCTGAGGTTGCTGTCATGGGCGCCAAGGTACAAACACACAACTTTTTTTCTGTTTATGTCTCTTAATCTCTCTTTTCTTTGATGTGACAATGGTCTGTTTCTGTCTTTCTCAGGGTGCTGTGCAGATTATTTTCAGAGGAAAGGAGAACCAGGCGGAGGCAGAGGCTGAATACGTGGAGAAGTTTGCTAACCCCTTCCCAGCTGCTGTCAGAGGTGAACTTTGTCACTGTTTTATAAAAAACTGCCATCTAGTTTCAATATATTAGAGAAAGGCAGACATCTTTACAGCCGACACCTCCAACACTCAGCAACTCACACCAAAACAATCTAGATTGATAAACAGCCCTACAGGTAAGAGGAGTAATATGCATTTTTAATTTTGGGGTGAACCTTCCATTTAAAGTCCACATACACCAATATAATGCATTATACACTTAAGTTTCTTACCGGCCAACTGTTTGCTTTAGGTTTTGTGGATGACATCATCGAGCCGGCGACCACTCGCAAGAGGATCTGCAGAGATCTGGAGGTCCTGGCCAGCAAGAAACAGGTCAACCCCTGGAAGAAACACGCCAACATTCCTCTGTAAAACACACCCAAACTGTTTCCACATTAACACTATCTAAAGGCACTCACTGTGGGATTTTCCTGATACGGACTTTGCATTCAGATGAACTGCAGTGGTAAGCTGTGATGACCACTTGGGTAGTCTTCCAAGCAGATGTTTGTTTTATCTGTACCTCTTCGCTGAAAGCAGCACATAAAGATAGACTTCCTGATTTTGTATGTGTCTAATAGCAGTCCCAAATTTTGAGCCCTTCCAGCTCATCGATTATGTTTTGAACAAAAACTGTGTTGGAACATAAACCTTGAGCTTTTGGGGATTTGGGGGAAATATTGGTGCTCTGTAATCAAAATCAGTATCTGTATCTTCACAACTTTACCACTGAAACGGAAGATATTAAGAGGAAATTCCGAACACATTTTACAGTACCTGAACAAAAGATGGTGTTCACACAAATTTACTGTAATTTTCATTTCAGTAGTGGCCATATTGGTCACTACTGATGATTTTACATTTTAAGCACATGTATCTGAAAGGATAGATAACGCATCACCGATAAAATGCTATAGAAAAACCACAGGCAACTAACTGTCAACATGATGGTATTATGCAAACATGCTGTCGTCTCTTGCCATGTACAGTGTTTCCAAAGTTGTTTATGTATTGTATTTAGTTGAGGTTTCAGCTTCAGATGCACTCCCTGTGTTTGATGTCCTCCATTCAGGTCAAGAAAAAGTCATCCTTACAACCTTGAACTGTGCCTTTCCTCTGGCAGGCTCTGCTCTGCCATTTGTAAAATAAATCATAGACTCCATACCATGTGTGTATTCTTTACTTTTACCAATGCAGTAGTTTGTCTGTAGTCTATCCACTTTTTAAAATGGCAAATGTATGTGTAAGATTACCATCGTACTGGTTTTAAAGATAAACTGGTGTGATGGGATCACACCAGCCGCAATGCCAAATTGGTGTGTCTGCTGAAATGGAACACAAGACATGAAAGAAGTGAGTTTGGCCAAACGTTAAAGATGTATTTTATTTCATTATGCTCTTGATAGTGCTGGATCAGTGGATGGCAATGATTGGCTGAAACTGAGATACAACTTAAGAACGAATGTGAGCTAGGGGCGTTAAGTGGGGGGGCCAAAAGGTAGGTGAAGTACCTTCCTGCGGGTGTCCTCCATAGGATCTAATTTTTGAAAAAATATGTACAGTCGGCGGAGAGAGACAAATAATTTTTGATCCTGTTAAAATTGTGCCATGAATTACACATATGTCAATTTTAAAGATAATTTTCAAAACAACAATGTCCCAGTTTGTCATAGGTTTGTTGTAGCACCCTTTAGTTTTGTGGGAAACAGCTCAGTGAACTACATCTCTTGTCTTGCACAATATACGTAACCTACAGCCGCTAGCTAGCTAGGTAACTTAGCTATATTCTCCGTACAAATGTAACATTGTCTGACTTGATGTGTTTTATCCAGCAACTCCAGGTCCTTTTATCAGCCAGGAAGAGCAAGAAATACCGAGACCAGTTGCTCTTGTGAGTAAATCCTGGTACTTGACACACTAATGCTGCCTTCCAATGGTGTTGTGATGTAGTGTTTACAACATAGGTTAGGGTTAGCCTAGCACGAACTCCTAAACTCTCAGGCTCTAAGAGAATTTCCACTTATAAGGTCATTAATACTAAAACAGTGGGGCATTGATATGGATTCTTCTTATCAACCCAGTGATCATGGTCCTATTTGAATGCAGCAATGGTGGCTTCAGCGAGAGAGAAAGATGTGACGTCGCCTATACAACTTGTGTAGCTGTTCTAAATATGTATTTTAATAGTTTTACAAGAAACTGTGACCTTCTTGACTTGCAAAATGATCTTCTAAGTTGACTAACATATGTGTAATTCATTGCACAACTCAAACATGATCAATAAATGATTTGTCTCTCCCCATAAGCCAGTGATACTCAACTTATAGCCCAGGGTGCTGGGTGGCCCCTCAAGCATTTTTTAAATTCACAATGAAAATAAATTGATTCACACTGGGAATGTTTTTGTACTTTTTGTGTAAATAAGGTGCTAGCGTGTATAAAAAGCATCAAAATAGAGCTTCTTTATCAAAAAATACCAGGGGTCTCATTTATAAACATTGCATATGCAAAGAACAAGGCCTGAAAAGATGTACGGCACGCCACTTCCAAAGCAAAGATTGGGCTCTAAAAAAACAGACTTGATGGTTGAAACTTTGACCCATGCTTACAAACATTTTGGAAACAGGAAATTGGCAATGCAGATGGTGAAGCAGAAGCCTGATTGTAGAAACTAATATTAGCTGGCACATGCCATTTTTGGCTTTTGTCCATACATACATTTTTAGTATGGATCCTAGACACTTATTTATAAATAAGACCCCCAGGGAGGATTCCTCAGACCGCATGACAGAGGTCTGAGCTAACTCCAGAGTGTCCTGAAACCCTAGAAATGCCCCTGTGTACACCTGACCAGTGTGGGGTTGCTGAAACTGGCCCCCAGGCTCCTGTCATTTTGCAAAAGTGGCCCCTGGGCAAAGCGAGTTGAGTATCCCTGCAATAGGCCCTTTCCACAGCAGACATTTTGACTCATCCTAGTAGAAAAAGCACAGGTGTTATTAATAACACTAATGATGGCTCTGTTGTATTGAAGTGCTCAGTGAGAGTGATAGTGAACAAGCATGCAGGATACAAGGGCCCTGAAATCAAAGCAGCTAAATGGAATTCAGCCAACATCACCTGTGTTGTTCCTACTGTGACATGTCAAAATGTTCTCTGTGAAAAAGGCCAGCTGACTACAGTACATATTTTTTTCAAATGGTAGTCCTTTACCTTTCGATGGCATCCTCTCTACTACCTACACCTTCTGGCGCCCTCACTCGGACCACACCTGTCTTCATTATGATCCCAACTACACACCTGTTAAGTTTGGTGACTGCACCTAGCATGCTATGCTAACTGCTATCTCGTTTACAAATTTTGTCTGCAGACAAACATATAAACTCCTGACAAAACATTTCGCGAAAATATTAAAACAAAATGAATGAAGAATATATCAAAAGTTAAGAAACTGTTAACACGCTTAACTGCTTTCTTGCCGAGACGTAGTAGCGACCGTTAGATGAGAACCTTAAGCTAATACCACTTGTGTCTAAATGCTAACTATGCTACAGCTAGTTAGCTTAGCATAAATACTGGAAACTGGGGGGAAGTTAGCCCGCCTCTGACCAAAGTTAACAAAATACACCTACCAGGACTTCTGTAGTGAAGCGCCCGACAGGAAAGTGTCATGGCGGAAAAAACAGAACGACCCATGCTCTCAATTTAACCTCTGGGTCACTCGTCGTGGGGTTGCTAGGCAACCACTGACGACTCCAGGAAGTGACAGCGCCTAAATATCTCATTTTAAATCAACTGAATTATAAGATATTTTATGATTAGCATAACATACGTTTTTATATCATACACTGTAAAATATTCTTATATAAAAATAAATTTTAAAAAAAGCTATGTGGACACAGGCCCTTCACTCACTTGTTTCCTTGTAGGCAGTGAACGCATCATGGTCTTCATCAGCACAAGTTTACTGGGATACCAGGGGCCATTTCAACTGTTTAGCCCCATTTTTAAAGGTCCAGTGTGTGGGATATAGGGGGGCAATTGGCAGAAATTTAATATAATACAATAAGTATGTTTTCTTTAGTATGTAATAATCTCAAAATAGTAGTTATTGTGTTTTTGTTACCTAAGAATAAACCATTTATATTTACATAGGAAGCGTTTCCTTGTCTATTGAGTTTGCCATGTTGCAATGCCATGTTTCTATAGTAGCCCAGATTGGACAAACCAAATAGTGGCTCCAGATAGGGCCCTTTGCGTTTTCAAAAGTTCCTTCCTCTTGATGAATTTTGTCTTACCTTTGGAAGTGCCTAGACTGCCTTAATGTTTAAAGCTAACCTTGAGTTGAGATTGTTTTGTCAGCCACAACAACAGCTGTTCACAAGGTCAAAAGTGATTTGTCCTGCATTACAGTTATAATCCACTTTAAAACTATGGCAAAGCTGGAAGTTGGATTTGCTAACAGCTGTTTTTATCTATAATGAGGTTGTAAAACAAAGTCACACACAAACGCTGGTCCATAAATCGATTACAGATTTTATTTTATTAGAAAGAATTTAGGTTCACAGAAAAAAAAAACAGGCTTTTAGAGCATTTTAGGGCAACTGATGTCAACTGCACTGCAGAAAAGATCCAATTGTCTCTGATATTTACAGGACGACTGCCAAGCCAGCCAAGGGAAAGGTAAATGATTGATAAACCGACGGTGGGTGAACAACGATATGGCTGGAAACATTCAAAACACATTCAAACAAATCTGTCAGACATAGAAATCCGTCACTGTACTGGATCTGAACGATGATAACAACGAATCTGCGACTTCTTGGATCAGTAAACACTGACGGCGGGTGTGAAAACTTAATCTGAACCGTAAAATGAACGAACCTAAAATAATCTGCTGTAATACTGAACTGTGAAACGATTACAATCAGACCATACAGCGCTTAAAAACTGGTTTTCCACAGCAACAATCTGAGCTTGGTAACCGTTAGATATGAGTTACAGGTGTAGGGGGGAGGGGCTGGAATATACTGTAAGTATGTAGGCCACAATTTGGCAACAAACAAGATACATATTCAAGAAAAGGCTGTACAAACATCAGACAAAAACAAAAACACACTTGATTTAAAACTTTAGTACTAAAGCTACAGAATTCAAAATATGTTTATTGTCTTTTTTTAAAACTTTTTAACTTCAAAACGCCGTTATTCAAGGGTGTGTGTTTGTGTGTGTGTGTTCCGAGAGATCTGAGAGGGTGGAGGCTTCTTTCCGAGGTCGGTTGGGGGAGGGAGGTGGCTTCGCCGTCAAATGACAACACCTTTTCGCTTTGACATCACACACACACAAGACAGTTACATCACTTCCGCCAAGTCACTCTACAGCTGTTGACCTCAGTGTGCATGTGCGACTACTCGACCATCATCACCACCAACACTTTACACACACACATCACACACCAGCACCACCACATACACGGACTCAGATGGCGAACAGAGAGAGGAGGGGGGGGTCGGTGGGTGGTAATAAGAGCAAAGATATAGAACACTTAGTATTGAGATCCTCTCTATGCTGGACTGAACCAACAGATCGAAGTGCGACACCAAAAGAAGGGGGGGCTGTACAGAGTGTTACGCTGCTCTGTGCTGCTGATCGGGAGCAAACATCTGTACATCTGTGTTAACAGGGAACCGTAAAAACTGCGAGTGCTCGTCGGCCGGCTGCAGGATTACTTAGCCAGAGCGCCATCAGAGCTACCGCTAACAAGAGCTAAACCGACAGGCTGGAAAGGAGGAGGAGGAAGAGGAGGAAGATTTGGAGCAAGACGAAGCTCTTGAATAATCCGGACTAGATTCTGGAGAATGTTCTGGATCCTCCGGCCCACCTGAAAGAACAGAGCCGATCCTCGCTTCACACTTCCAGGTGAGATCCAGCCGATGCGGGATCTGTCAGCAGATCCTCTTGACAAACATCCTTCCACCGTGTCTTATAGAAAGAGAAAAGTACTTCAACAATGTTTTTTTCTTCTTCTTAAGAGTTTGATTGGCAGGTTATCTGGGTGAGACGTCCCAAACCCCCCCTTCTGTTTACTCCTGATGTGGATCCTGGTCTCAGGATCGTTGCCTCTTCCCAGATCAGAACATGGGCATGCTGAAACCCTGGAACGATAGAGAGGAGAACGACAGTCAGACAATCTAACAGTTATTTTCATTATCATTTATTCCTCTATTTCCCATAGCCCAAAGTTTTGTTTAAAAATATTCCGTTTACTATCAGAGACGATAAAATAAAATTTAAAAACTGCAAATGCCCACATTTTAGAAGCTGGAAGCAAGCTCTACTTAGTTTTTTGATTCAAATGTCAAAGTGTAAAGTTTTACTCACCGACTCGTCCTCAATCATCGCTGCAGAGTCAAAGAAGTCTGGTCTTAATTCCGCTCGTTCACGTCTGTTCCTCGATGGCGGCTGGGAAGGAAAAAAAGCCGAAATTAAGACACTTAATCAAGAAAATATCGGATTTTTAAAGCAACAGTACACAAGATTAAGTATTCTGGAGATTTGGCACCCCTACATTTTTGGAGTGATACACCACCGTCCTAATACACACTACGCCTGTCCTGACGTGAGCTGTAGTTATGTGTCTCGACAGCCAACAGGAAAACAAGGACAGCAAAGTCCCTAACAATGTTATTTATATAAGATTGTGACGTTGGTTGTAACCTTATCTTCTCAGGAACAGCTGTACATGCACATTTGTTAACAAGCCGGAGGATTTGGAACAGGCATATACGACATCAGAAATTTTATACACACATGATTCTGCATAGTTTTATTTATTGTGGCACTGGAAATGAAAACATAACAAAAATGAATGACAAAGTTTTAGTTTTACTGGTGTTTTTAGCCTACTGTTTTCTTTTCTTGCTTCCTCCCAAGGTTTCTTCAGTCTCTTCACCTCTGCCATTATTACAGTACTGAAAATATTGAGCTAGCTTCTTCTTGTTTTAATCTTAAATTAACATTCTCAACACACATGATATCAAAAGAGAACATCAGAATCATGCAAATAAAGATGAAGGATTGAGAAAGCAAAACAAACAGCAATGCAGAACTGCCGAGCTAGCTAGTGCTGTACAGTGTTAGCTCTTCTCCCAGTGGATCCAACCCGCTCACCAAAGTTACACTGTGGTAGAAAAGATGTTCGGGGTGCAGTGTGTACATGACAGAGGCGCCACTCTCCTTATTTCAAGTCAGTGTACTATTGAAATAATTTTAAAACTGTTATTTGGAGGTTAAAAAGTTTAATTATTTATCTTTATTTTGGAGTTTCACAAATGCGGTGAGAGAAAGCGACATTACTCACCAGGTCGATCACCATAGTGTCTTCAAACTCCTCGTTCATGTCCTCCAGTTGGCCCCGCGATGACATCATCACATCCTCGAAGATGGGCTCTGCGTCATCCTCCATCAACCCACGTCTGATGGGAAATGTCATTAAGAGGAAGACGGATTATCTTTTGTTCTTTTTTGTCCTGGCTCTCTAAAAAGGGTCGACAAGAAACATGGTGGAGGTAAGAAGCCGGGTTTCCACTTACACAGTCTGCCGGACGCCCTGATTGCTGCGTGACTTGATGTAGTTCATGCCCGTCCGGTCCTTCCTGTTCACCTCCTCCATCTTTTGCTGGCCGAGCCACGACATCTGCATCTGAGGACTGAGGAGAAACAAAAGGGGTCAACAGACTTTACTTTGATTACACTTATGAGGACTTGCTATAGCTAAAATGCTGAGTCCGTCTCTCAATGAAAAACAAAAATCAGCTGTGACAGATTCCTGAACTAGTTACTTATCAATTCACAAACTATTTCATGTTGATGTAAGTGTGTGTGTGTGTGTGTTTTAATCGTGTATACACTTACTTGTGTACGAAGTCGTTTTCTGACCCGGGTTCTGAGTCGGGGTCGGGCATGTGTTCTGCTGGTCTGTTCTCTCTGAGGACTGTTGAGGTGAGCTGAGGAGTCTGCAGCGCGCCCGGTGTCTGAAGTGTGTCATTGCGCAACATCCACGAGCCCTCCACACTACTCTCTTCTGAAAAATAACACACACAGAGAGTTCAAATCATCAGAAACGAAAACAGCAGGTCACGATGAACATGTCTCTTTTCTTGGTACAGATTAATAAATACAAAACCAAGTAGCCCTCACGGCCTGCCTCCTCACCCTCGATGCGTTTCTTGTGTATCGGCGGTCGTCCCTTCTTGCTGCGGACTGAGGCGGCCTTGCTGCTGGAGCCTGACGTGACAGACATGTGGTCCTCATCTCCTCCCGTCAGCAGGCTGTTCCTGTAGGAGATGAGCGGCAGCCACACGTCCTCTCGACGTTCCGACATGGACTCTGACATGAACTTCTCCAGGTACGAGTGGCTGAGGAGACATGCATTTATTTATGAATTACATTCTGAAAGTTTTGCGTGACAGTTTGAGGTTTGAATTACAATGGGAAAAATAAAAAATGAGAGGAAGTACTTACACCGTCTTTTTGTCTTGGCGAATTAGTTTGGAGGAGAATTCACTCAGAACCTCCAGGAAGGCCAGGTTGATGGGAGGAAACTCAGGCCCTCGAGGATTCTGGTACTTAAATGCAAACTCTATTCCATCCCTGTGACGAGACACAGAGTGAGACAGAGACAGAGGTAGAAAGTAGAACTAAAATGCAGCAAAGTCATCTGCAAACTTTCAAACCCCCTCATGATCCTTTAACTCATTTAACGTGACTAAAGCATTCTCAACGTCCTCCTTGTCTGATTACAGCTGTGAGTCCTAACTAGCGCCCCCTGGAGAACACAGCATAGTCTTACTTGTGCAGCGTGGCAACAGCCTCTCTGGTCTTGATCTGATCCAGGCCAAAGGTGAGGGCGAAGCGTCGGGCCAGCTCCTTGATGCCACTGACATGAGACGATGTTCGGTCCAGGTTGGGCCCCTGGTCCTGCAGCAGCTCGTTGAACAGCTGCAATACACAAGTGGACAAAGCGTTTGTGGATGTGCACAGAGGAGCTCTCGTAACTAAAGAATGCAATATTTCAAGCCAGGGAGCTGCTTTGCTTTATCAACGTCTCACCTGCTGCAAGCTGAGAATGAGCGTCTTGGCGCAGAGGATCTTGTCCGTCTGTCTGGTTTTACTCAGAGTCTCCTTGATGATGTCGCCATAGTCATTATAATACTGAGGCAGAGAAACAAGACCATTAAAAACATGCGAGATGTCACAGTTTAGCACATGTATTCTTATATCATTGTTACATTTACATTGACAAAAGCAATCACAACCAGAATTTATATGAAGGAAATTTGCACCTTCATGTAGTGTTTGAAGATGTCTGCAGCAGCGGGCATGTCGACGATGTCGTAGATGATGAGTTTGCAGAAAGCAGCGAGCAGATTTCTCCTTTTGTGGAGAGCCTCGATCTTGTTGGCCTCGTCCTCCTCGTCTCCCTCTGCAGGCAGACAGGGAAATGAAGAGGAGGAGGAGAAAGAAGAGAAGGACAATATATTATCTTATTCTTTTCTAATTCCAAAAACAATGTGCTTGGACCCAAAACAGTGCCCTATAAAAAGTTCTCACCCATGCTCTGGCTCTCATCGTCCTGGTCGATGAAGACGTGGTCCAGGACGAAGTTGAGCAGCTCGTTCTGCAGGGTGCTGTCTGGGTTGAAGACCAGCGGCTGGAGGCCCTCCCTGCCGCCAGAGACCAGCTGGTGACTGAAGATCATCAGCAGGTCGCAGAGAAGCATGAACGCCTGAGCAAGAGGCACAAATAAGGAGTTATGAGATTTGAGATTTGATGAAAAAATGCTGCCAGTTTACTGTCAGAGACTGTGGCACCAGGTGTGTGTTGTTACCTGTTCTTTCACCGGTGTGTTGACGTTGGACAGGCACTGCTGGCACACAGCCAGGAAAGACTTCACCACTCTCCTGAGCGCCACCAGGTCATCCTGCGCAAACACACACACACACACACACACACACACACACCCCATTAGCCAAGCGTCACAAATAATGAGCACTTTAATGGAAATCAATATTAAACAGCAGTATCAGTCAGGCTGCAGCAATGAAGTGATCAAACTTTAATGGTTCCAATAAATCACTGAGCGACTTCACTGCGGCGGAAGAATCAATACACACTGTGTTGATGCTGGTCGAGTGTGTCAGAGGGCTCAGAGAGCTAATGATGATCCACTTTGATTTATCTTATAATTCCTGACACACTGTCAGCCCGGGGAATTTGATATCATATATCCTGCATAATTTAAATATTAATGGTCAAGAGGGATGCCTTTATAATTCACTGTACATCAGCAAAAATGCTATTAAAAGACACACACCGTAGTATCTATTTCTGTACCACCAAGATAGTAAACAGACTTCTCATCGATTTCATAAAGATGTTGTAACTACAGGTGTCAGTGGATGTTAAACTAATGTTGAAGCTGTAGGACTATAAGTTCAAATCTTTTTAAAAAGCGGATCCCATAGATAAATACTCAATTACGATGGTTTATTAATCATTTAAGTTATTTTTTAATCAAAAATCCCCCAAAATTCAGAAGTCCCAGCTTCTCAAATGTTTTTTTAAGCCTCTTCGACAATAACTGGGTACACTTGGGTTTGTTCTACTCTGCCCTTTTGCACTGACCAGTATTACCTAGAGACCCCATGAAATTTAGAAATGACCCTATTTTGTCTGGGTTTTGTGCGCCGTATTCACATAAAGATAAGTAAGTCTGTATTTTACTCTGAGTTACTGACATTATCCCCAGACAGTCATTTGTAACTCCACTCTACACAACACAGGGACACCCTTCAGCACCAATTGCGGTGACGTAAAGATTTAACCTAAATCAATTCTGCCGCATGTCATCCATCTCATCATCTTTCAAGATTTCGCTCTTCTGATGGATTTAAGCTTGTGCTTTCTGGTTTTAAAGGGTCTTCATTGGCTTCCTGTTCATTTTTAAAATTTTGCTTTTACTATTTATGTGACATGTTGGTCAAATACATTCCCTCCAGATCCCTCAGATCCTCCACCTCTGGTCTACTAAACGTCCCCCAGAGTAGAGCTAAAAAGTTTGGTGATGCTGCGTCCTGTGTCGTCGGCCCAGAGGACATCAGACTCTCTGATTCAGTAGACAGCTTCAGACGAAATCTTAAAACCTATCTTTTTTTTTTTTAAAGATATTTTTTAGGGCATTTTTTGTCTTTAATCGACAGGACAGTGAAGCGTGAAGGGGGGAGAGAGAGAGGGAGAGACATGCAGCAAAGGGCCACAGGCTGCACTTGAACCCGGGCTGCTGCGGCAACAGCCTTGTATATGGGGCGCCTGCTCTACCACTAAGCCATCGACGCCCCAAAACCTATCTTTTTAAACTTGCATTTTTGTAGCTTTTATTTAATTAATTGGTATCAAACCTAATTCGTACTTTATGTGTCCGTGTGAGTGTGTGATTGAATCTTATTTACTCTTTCTTATCCAGTCTTTTATGTGTATTTTCTCATTTTATTATGCAAAGCACTTTGAGTTGCACTTGCTGTCTGAACTGTGCTATACAAATTAAGTTATTATTATTATAATCATTATTAAGCTTTCATTTATAATTGCCAACGCAGGATCCATAATTCTTTTTTTTTTTTAAAGATTTTTTTTGGGCATTTTTAAGCTTTTAATTGATAGGACAGATGAGCGTGAAGGGGGGAGAGAGAGGGAGTGACATGCAGCAAAGGGCCACAGGCTGGAGTCGAACCCGGGCCGCTGCGGCAACAGCCTTGTACATGGGACGCCTGCTCAACCACTAAGCCACCGACGCCCCCAGGATCCATAATTCTTGACCAGGAAAAAGTGCAAGGAGAAAACTAAAAACTTCAATGAGATGCCGATGTGCATTGTGACTATTATGACCTCTGTGTTTAGTGAAATAATGGCAGGTAATTTATGGTAGAATTTTTACTTGACAAATTATGGACACGGCAAATTCACATGAGATTAATATCACAGACAACTGCTGCAACTATTATAAATTAGTGGATGTCCCCAGGTAATATTAGTCCCATGCTAACAGGGCTTATGTCAATTTAGGCTGTGTATGTACACTGACTGAAAGTAGAGTTAGATTCAGTGTATGTATGTGCATAATTAGTCAATAAAGATGATTCTGATCGTGGGCGTTTTCCCCTACTGTATTGTCTTAATGCCTTTTTATGTCTTCTGTAAAGCCCTCTGATTTGCCTTGTTGTGGAAAGGTGGTTTACGATTAAACCTGCCTTGGGATTACAGACTAAACTAGACTTTAATTGCAGCTCTAGTTAATAATGAAGAATTAAGTGGCATATAATGGGTCCACATGGGGGGATCTTTACTGCTGAACTACTGAGCTAAAACAACATAAAACACTGTGCTGTTGGAAACTGGCGAAATGTTTCCCAGCAGTGGATTATGAGTTAAACTGTTCTTAAGGTTTGGGGCTTCAGTCCACTATAAAATAACAGCTTTGGGATCTGATCCTGTGTGTGGTGTTTAAGTGTGAAATAAGATCGATTGGGGGGGTAAGCCTCCTCCATCCTGTCTGATAGCGAGATGAATTTTCACACCTAAACTGCTCCTCCCTGCAGAGATACAGATAAGCTGCTGTCCCTCTGCGCCACTGATCCTCAGGCACGGCAGTCTTAACTCTGACCCCCCCCCCCCCCGACTGAGGATAAACCCGGGATCTGAGAGTGTCAGAGCTCTGTCAGGTGAGTGAGGTGAGTGCAGCACCTTGCTGGGAGCCCCCTCCGTGATCTTGACCAGCTGCCAGAGGATGGAGTAGTGGGAGCACTGCAGGGCCTGGACGGCTATCTGCTCTGGCATGGAGCCCTGCTCGATGCCCGCCTTCAGCAGCCGGTAGCAGTTCCCAAACAAATCCCACCGCGTCAAGTCGTGGGCACTGAGGCGGGAGAAAACACATTAGATTACACAGAGTAAGTCTCTAGTCTCCGATTCTCTCGTTCCAGCTTCCCATTAGTGAGAATATGATGCTCTTATTTGTCTCATCTGATAGTAAACACAATGTCTTCAGGGTTTGAGTGACTTAGCCTTGGACTTGAAGACATGTTTTGCTATTTTCTGATTTTCTGATATAGATTAAATGATCAATTGAGAATCAATCAATGAGAGAGAAAAGATAGTCTTACTTGTGGAAGGCTGTGAGTCTCTTGAGCGTGGATAAAACATTGTAGATATCGTCATCATCGGCCTCCTCCGCCTGTAGAATAACAAACACCTGTTAGAATTTTTGCTACTCACCTCGGCACCAACCATGGACAAAACACTGACATGTTCACGATTTCACACACTTCAATATTTCCTGTTCCTAAAAGCAAAAGACCTTCTGTACTCAGGTATGTTTCTTGTTTCTTCACAGACATTTTGTGTCACATAGACAATTGCACACTTATTTACACCAGTCTCTTCTGAACCAACACCCGCTACACTTCCCATCGTACCTCCTGCAGCAGCTCTTCCACAGAGTGCGCGAAGCGATCCGTCATCTCGTCGATGAGCTGCGAGCGGGCGATGTCCACGCGGTTCATGATGGTGTACTCTTCGGAGCAGAGGATGCTGTAGGTCTTACTGCAGGCCTCCAGCACATCCATCTCGATGTGCTTCTCCACCACCAGCCGGATCTGCTTCAGCAAGGCGTCCAGGTGCTTCTCCATGCGCCCGGCGCTGTACACGTCCAGGTCGAAGAACTGAGGGATCTGCAGCAGGTTGGCTACCTTTTCCGAATCTGCCTGGTACTGTGAGGAAGAAAGTGGAGAGGAGAGAATTAATAAAAAAGGACACAGAAGAAAGTCACGAGCAGTCATGCAGAGGCAGAAAAGAGACAGAGCGACCCATCAATCTTCGTTTCTGTTTCCCAGTTTGCAAAATGGTCGATTACATTTAAATTATTTGGCCAGCGCACTTGTCCAGAGTGGCATACATTCAATAACACTTCTCATGACTCCATAAGCATCACCCTGATCGATTACTTCGACAAACAGATCAGTCACCCAGCCCATTCATTAATCAGTGTCGCCTGCCTCTCTGTTGCTGGCACTGTGCAGGCTGCGGGCTGGACCTCAGGAAGGCCTTACCTTGGACAGAAGCATGGGCAGAGCCATGATGAAGTGCTCTGTCAGTTTGTTTTTATCGTCTATCTGGGTCTTTCTCTCCTTTGCTGTCAGCACCTGGACGAGCAGACACAAAACTTAAGGTCAGATGTTGAAGCAGGCAGAAAAATAGGCGGAAAAAAGGACGACATGATGGAATATTCTGTCCCGTCTGTACACATCTAATATTCTTCAGATCTAAATTTAGACAGAGCATCCATCTGCTTTCTTGTCTCTTCAGTCTCAACGTCACCTTCACTCATGTACAATTCAAAGTGAATTCTTAAAGTGTAGTCTGTTTATTTGACCCACCCGTTTGCCGGTGCCTCTGCCAACAGGTGGGTGTGCCTCTGCTGCCTGTCGGATGGTGCACACTGTCAGCTCGATCAGTGCGCTCTCCTGTCTGTCTGACAACACTGCAGGGACACAGAGCGGGAGAGTAAGATAGAGACATGTCTTGCTTGATGTGAAGTAACATGAGGTCATTTCATAGGCCTAAAGAGAGATCAAGAACAGTGTGTGTGAGTGTGTGTGTGTGTATCTCACCTTCCTCTCCCTGCACAGGCTCCTCCAGCAGAAGTTCGGTCATACACTCCCAGTCTTTCAGCAGCTCCTGAGAGCTTTCCCACAACGAGTCCACCAGGTAGGCTGCATGCTCATGGAGCTGCACACAGAGAGACACTTACATGATCAGGCTTTGCTGGCACTGTGTGAAATCGGCTGTGATCCATAACTTTTAATCAACGGTGACATTTCATATTTGCAGAGCGAAATGTCAAACGATCCAGTGACTCAAATGTAACATATCATTTACTCTACTGTCGATATAAACCAAAGAAAGAACGACGTGACAGTTGTTTTTGTGTTACCTCACTCTCCAGAAAGAAGAGCACCAGCATGCGGATGAGATTCCCGTTAGGACTGCTCCGCCCTCTGCGCTTAGCCAGTGCTTCCTCTGCCTGCGGATCGTGACGACTGAACAACCTGACAGAGAGAAAGAGACAGATATTAGAAACCACTGTATAAATGACAAATAAGATGCTTTTAAAGCTCTGCATTTTCCAGTCAATAATATTTAAATATCAATTAGGTGAGACGTCAGGATGGACTCACTTCCTGTGCAGGAACTCTCCAGCAGCGACTGCCACTGGCCGGTGGGCAGAGTAAACCAGGTGGTACACATTCTCACAGTCCTCGTTGGATAAGGCGTCTTCACTGCCCCTGCAACAGGTAAGTCAAAAACATAAACATTAAAAAATGAACTTAAAAAAAATGATGACTTTTTTTTAACTGAAAACGGTGATGAGCATTGAAGTTACTCACTGCAGGATGAGTGTGACCAGTCTGATGGCCTCCACAGCCACATCGTACTCCTTATCCAGCGTCATTGATACAATACGATCCTGTCAAAACAGACATGATTAAACAGGGAAAGAACTGGAGTAAACACTCAGTTTTACTGTCATAAGCTGTTCGATTTGAGCCTGTTTCCGACCCCATTTTTGAGCCACAGGGTTCATTTTAGAGTCTGACCAAATTTCAGTTTGGGTGTTGTTTGCCTTGCAATGTACAGGGCTGGGGAGTGAGGACCGTTCACAGCCCAATAAACGGTGCCATTTTTTCTCGCTGTGCTTGAACGACATGGCAACAAAGCATCAGAAAGTGCCATGGCAACGCAAAGTGCCATATGAACAGGAAATATGGAGGCCTGGTTGGCGACAACAGCATACACGCTTCTCTGATGTTTCTTCCTCCCCCTATAATTACCGATATGATTGACAGGAATGTCGGCAATAATGTATTATTTCTGAACCGTACTGGTGTAAAATTACAGACCTCTCCGAGCTAAAAACCTTCTACCTGCCTCTGAGCTTTCAAACAAATCTTTATTCATAGTTATCATTAGCCAGAAAAATCCACAGGGGCAGACGAGCTGTTTTAATTTCTATTTAACACACACAGTGTGAGCACATAAATCGTGAGCTTTGGCTTTACACTGCTGATGATTTACTTGTACAATGAGAGCTGGATCTAAACAACAACATTTCTTAAACAGGCTAAAATTGTGCAGTGTGTGCCCCGCTTAAAAAGCAGTAAGGATTCTTATTTTCACTCCTGCAGGTGTTACCTTGAAGCGGTTGGTGAACAGCTCTAACTTGGGGAACAGTTCTCGGTTTGTGTACAGGTTCTGCAGAGCCTTCAGGCACTTGAGACGCACCTCTCCTTGCTGAAAACCAGAGGGAGAGAGAGTTAAAAGCAGATCCTGGTGGGCTTAAGGTCTGACATTCTGTCTCTGTGTAAACATCAGACGTACTGAATCAACTCAGACGTGGTGCAACAATATATGAACCAAGTGTTGAAGAAAAGTGAGAAAACAACAACTAAACAGTCAGGTGGTTTTATGAGTTTGTGCTTACCCTATCATGTAGTGTCCAACCAACATATTTCAGGTAACTATCATTAAGAAAAGCGTCGCTGTACATCTTCATCCACACTCCGATCTCCTCAATGCAGATGGCTCGGATTTCAGCAATTGCATCCCTAGAAAATAAAGAGTACAGTCACCACCAGCATTATTGTTATTTATGTGACAGACAAAGCTGGGAAACACATTTAACAAAAATTAGTCATGTCTGATTAATGTCTGTGGCCCCCATTATCATCAGGGCTGTCAGTAGCTGTTAAGCATCACTACAACCATATTTCAAATAGCAATAATCATATTAACAAACACAAGATGTACCTGTAGCGATGCACAAAGATTCCCTTGAAGATGGAGTTCATCATATTCTCTATTTCATCTTGATTTTCTTGAAGCTGCAAGACAAAACAGAGAGTTTTAGGCAAGACCCTCTGTGGACAGGACATACTTAATAACATTTTGATATATAACTCCGTACTGCAGCAGACTAAACTGTGATAACAGCTGTTTGTTCCTAATTGCTTTAGTGCTCAATTCGATTTATTGCTCAGAACTGATTTTTGACAACAGGGAGGAGGAGATAGAGAGCCAGAATTTTAATTGTGTTTTTTTGTAGAGCAATGGTTCCCACTTCTTTCACAGAGTGGAGTCAGGAGTGGTGGGCTTCACTGGAACAGATTTCACCCAAAATTTCAGCATGTCAAGGGCTACTATTAACTACATCTGTCAGCGCCTCTCCACAACACTCACACACTCAGTTTTGGACCTAAATCAGACCTGTATCTGATTTAGGATCACATGTGAAAGTGGCCTTATTTTTGGAACCAGCATTTAATGCTTGTGAAATATGGCCAATGGGGAAATAACTTGATAAATTCTCATTTAGACATTTTATTGTGTTTTCCTATGTTTGTGAACAAAATAACGAGTTACAACGAGAAGTGTGAATTTTCACATTACACTGTTATTCCATTTAATCAGTTGTTTTATTTATTTTCACTTTATTTGGGACCTTATTGGTCAAAGCGGGACGTCTGGACAGTAAAACAATCGTGATGTCCTTCAGCTAAATAGAGATGGTTGTTTTTTTTGTTTTGTTTTTATTAATCTGTGTATGCTTTTGTTTATCTGCTTGTTTGTTTCTTGGCTTTCTTAATTATTTATTTTCTCGAAGCACTTTTATTTCTTTTCATAAATCATGTAGTTGCCAATAAAAACAAAATAAAAAAATAAATAAAGTGGCCTCAAACAGAATTAAAAAATAATATTCACATGATTTATGCTTTTCACACAGTTATGAAAAATATAGATCTGAATCACATATGAGCAAAAAAAATTAATCAATCTCTATGCATTAAAACTATACACAAAAAGCTTTAGATTCTAATATCTAATATCAAATCTGAAGAATGACATCAAACACCAGCTAACCTCCTTCCTCTTCTGTAGCAGCAGTTCCAGCTTCTCATTGGCTCGTTTGCCGGCGATCTTGTTCCTCTCTGCCTCGTACTGTCTCTGGGTGTTGTCCTGGTGAATGCTCAGGTTCAACGCCACATTCACCAGCGCTGTCATCAGCTTCATCGCTACGCAGACACAAAAATGCACGCATAAGGCTCAGAAATAAGTAAACAACCAAACATGAGCACAGTCAGATGCGAATACAGTAAATCAAAAGCAAGAGTGAAGCTGTTATCTTATCGCACACTTAATATGTTTCCTTAAATCTATTTTTCTAGTGTTGGGTGCCATTTCTACAGTTAACCTTACTTGTTTTTAACTGCATCGTCATCTTTATAGACAATTTGGACCTTTATTTCTTGTCATTAACTGCCACTTGTAAGATGTAGCACTACTAAAAAAACACATACTATGTGGGGTTATCACTTACTGCCGGCCAATAAGGAGGCGTGTAACTCATTTAAATACTGCTGTCTTGTAAAGATAAGAATTGTAGGGGTCCTCATAAAGCCGGTGTCGTTACCTGCTAATGTGGAGGTGTGTCTGAAGGCTCGCACTTGAGAGTCCGACAACCCGGTGAGGAGCGAGATCACCGTGTCCATCATGTACTCGTCGTAGATGATGCTGTACTGACACTGGCGGATCAAGACGCTGATAAACTCGCAGAAGTTGTAGCGGAACTTCTTCCACATGGGCCCTGGCATGGTGAGAGGATAATCCCCGCTGTCCTGTTTACAGAGACACAGTGATCACAGAGACTTGATCAGTGTTTATCAAAATGATCTCTGGGTTAAGACGCTGTGCTGGGAACCATTCGTCATGCCCAGGTGTTTCTGTGGAACAAGGTACTGACAGGGACCGACTATCCCATCATTTCATCCCTTCATCGCTTCAGTGTCAGAGATGCTTTAAAGAAATATTGTCCCTCTCTTCAACTCTAGCCTTTAAAGGTATACTATGCAGGATTGTTGTTACTGTTTGTCCCAAACACAAGAATAAGGAAGAAAGCAGGAAAAATACACCACCTGGTACAGGTCAAGATAGAGTCCTGCGGAGATCCAATTTTACAAACTCACACCTGTAAAGCTCAGCAGCAGAACCAACCTGTTACCCTTAATTATCTCCAAGTCAAATCCGGACCCACCCCAACCCATTAATACACTAGTCCCGTGACCAGCCCCGTGATTTCACACACTGTTTTGCTCTTACACCTGTACTGTCCCACTCAGATGTGCAAAGCACTCAGGCAGCTCTCTCTTGTTGTTGATGTGATGCAAAGTGAGACAGATCTGAGGCAATCATCCATCCATTTATCCAAAGTAACTGCCTCATTGCTATCAGTCATCTGCATCCTCAGCTCTGGAGAGATGTTTTGTCAAACGTCCTCTGCATATTTTGTCAATCTGCTGCTGTCGAATCAAGCTAAGCAGCTAGCCAGGGCCATCCACATTTAGTTCATTTTTACCCATGCCCAAATCCACCACTTTATTTAAACAGAATTTTTGTACCTGACTCTGAGTTAAGCACACATTAGTTACCACTGAAGGAGACAAGAACCCCTTTATTTGTACAAATATTGCTTTTCGTTTATTCTTGGATCTGTCTAAAAGTGTCATGTGGTGAAAAGCTGGTAGAAGACAAAGTAAAAAATGAAAGTGATTTTGATCTTTAACTGTGCGATTTAACTCACATTGCACTTATAGCCTTCCTGTGGAGGTCTATTCCTGCTATAAGAGCACACACTGTGCACACAGTTTCTGCAGAAAGGCTGATGAATACAGCGATACCACCACTTGTGTTGGGTCTGTCCAACAGTAAATGCCTTTGGTGTAAAATGTATGCTGAATAAAAGGGTATATGCGGGACAAAAATTACTTTTAACTGAGATGAAATTATTTCTGGGCTTCTACACTCAACATCTAAAAATGTTCAAATGAAATACTTATTTGGAAAATGAGTGTAGCTGTTAGAAAAGCCAGACACCTCAGCTAAATTAAATCTGAGGAAATCTGGGAGAAGTGGAAAATGCATTTCCCCTTAACTTCCTTCTTTTGTTGACATTTCTGGAAATTTTGCGATTAATATTATCATTTATTTATCTCAAATGAAAAATACCCCATTTTCATTTTTATTATTCGTATATTAGTATATAACTAAAGATGAGTGTGTGAACTGCTGCTGCAAAGTGATCCCAAATAATGCAAAAATGATAATTACAATTAATACGACAATACATCCTTGAAACAAATTACATGAACACATTTTCACTTGGACGTCAATTAACTGAAACAAACATTTACCTCATCAAACTCTTCGGTCATCTTGCGGATGATCTCTGCGTTCTGCATGTTCCTGAACATCTCGATCCTCACAGTGCCTGGTTACACAACAACAACGACACAATTTAAATCAGGTTTAGATTTGTTGTGTCAGTAGTTTGACACCTGTATAAACAGGACGACTGATTTCAGTAAACGACTGTAGAAGTTACACTAGATGCAGTAGTTTCACTTGTCTCACCTTTGCAGCCTGAGCACTGGATGAAAAAATTGATGAGGTCCAGCAGCGCCAAGTCTCTGTCCTGTTTGTACGACTCGATCCACTCGTCCACCACGGACTGTACACACACAATAACAACAGTGAGATTTTACATTTTTCCTCCTCCACTGTACAACTTATTTTACAAAGTCTAACCTGTTGCATAGGAGAGAGGACATATTTCAAACCACAGTAAAGGGGACCGACATGAGCTCATGAGTTTTAAATTCAATTATAGGTGCAATACAGATTTTTGAAAGACAAAACTGTGTGAGATATCAGCAGAGACAACTAAATATCTTTAATTTAATAATGCAAATATGTTACAAGAGCTACGTTCCCCAACCTGCATGGCACTCTTGCCCAGCTTGACCACCTCAAACAGAGTGACGGGGTCCCCGCCGTCTCCATTATGTTGAGCCACACCGTTGGCTTTCCCTCGCCCTCTTGCTACGCCCATAGCCTTGTCCGTCGGCGACTTCCGAGGCTTCTTATTGGTCGCCTGCGAGGACAAAGATGTCATGAATACAGGGAAGAACTCAGAGAGAAACATAAAATATACATAATCAAGTTACACACAAAGTCATGCATACACTAGGGGTTATAAATGCTTTAGATCCACATCTCTTCCAACACACGTCATCACACACACACACTCTGATTGTTAATGAGGCTTTTCTCACTCATTTCCTTTCTCCTTACACACACTCCACTGACACAGACTCCTACCGGGGCTTGTTTTCCAGGCCTCCCTCTCTTCTTCTTGCCTTTCACCTCTGGATCCTCCATCTCACTCATGCTCATACTCAAGCCCACTGCTTCTGTCGCCCCAGACTCATTGGACGAGTCCCTGAGAGAGCACAACACAAAAACATGAGACTGCCGTGCACTGGAGAGCTTTTATTCACCCGCAGAGCAAATGTTCAGCTCCAAAATGAGTCTTATTTTTTTAAGTTTGTTCTACTGTACTGTTAATATATGCAATTTTCTTTTTCTCTCAGTTGTGTTTTTACACTCACTGTAAGACGGGGAGCTCCGAGGTGATCATCCTGGTTAGCGGGGCTGGCGGTGAGGTGTGTAACTCTTGTTTGTGAGTGTCTTCAGGACTGAGTGTGTTTCGGGTCCAAAGATGGAGGCACAAGGCCGCAGCTCGCTTGGGGGGGAAAAGCTCTGGAAGGGCAGGGAGGAGAGGCTCCAGGACGTACTGCACTCAACTTGCTGGCACTTAACTCTCCTCAGCCCCTGGGGGGAAAACACAAGAGAAAATAGAGAAAATGATTATAAAAATACACATTTCAAACCAGTAGCAACCATAAATAATACAGGTGCAGCTATACCTGAGCATGTGCATATAACAGAACCCTAATTAAGATAACAAAGGGAAGTTACTGAAGTGCTTTACTCATGATTTCTTACATAAAACTGTGACATATACCTGCTCTACATGGTTTCTAACATTAGTGAATACAGGACAGTTTATATGGCACTTAACGGCTCAGTGTCCAAAGTGTCACATTTGCAGAATGTCACTGAAAGCAGAGGGAGGGAGAGACAGCTCAATCTTTCACTCAGGCTGTGGAGGTGAAAACGGGGAGAGGAGGACACCAACTGGCCACTTTGAGAACTACAACAGCAAAATATTGTGGAGTGTGTTGTGAGGACTTGTCCGCACAAGTGTTGTTGATGGACAATTTTAGGAACACACGTGAAAATTGTTAGAATTTTATCATTGTATATAAACTAAGAAGGCTTCCTTTATTAAATGAAGAGTAAGATCAGCTCAAAGTGTGACAATACAACATTTTAAACTTTTTAAAAGTAATATATAAAAGGCAGAAAGGTGCTTTGACCTTATGCGCTCTGATAATAAAGTGGAATATAATATTTGTTGGACAAAGACTGGAGAGAAATATGATTTTCTGAAATCCTCTCCAGAAATGTGAGAATTCCCAGGTGCCACAAATGCTGCAAACTCACTGAAACAATCCCAAAATGTCTTCCAGTCAGAGCTAAACGAGAGGTTAAACCCTCAGACACAAGACTGGCAGCTAAGTTAATTCCAACTGTAGTTACTGACCTGTTCATATGCTAATGAGAGCAAGGAGCAGAGGAGGAGCAATGCCGCTCTTAACCACAAGAGGCAGTATGCTCCACAAAGTCCTCTGGCCAAAGACTATCTTCAAGCTGCTTAATTGAGTTTTAACTGTGAAAAGTGGGTTTGGAAAAATCACCCAGCGCCCACATAACTCACAGCTCAGTCCCAGTCCAGTTCTGTCCACCTACAGTGTGATTTAAGGGTGTATTTTCCCCAGAGTGTGTGTGAGTGTATACGTGTGTGTTTGAAAGTAGGTCTGGGCAACAGTAGGGGGCAGGCTAAGAGAGTGTGTATTTAAATACAATCTTCCACTCAGTGTTTGTACTGAGGAATAGCATGGGCAGGAGAGCCCCCTGTTTCACCATATTGAACTACACACACATACACACATCTCGCACATACACACACCTCACACATACACACACATCAATGTCTGGCTCGGTGTTTTCACACAGCCTGGCTGTCATCTGAACAAGACTGTGAGAAAGAGACTCCGGGTGAACACAGGATTTCAGTCGTCACAACCACGGGGTCTCTTTTCAAAGTAAGTAATCCTGTGCGGTGTTCAGCTGGTTGGGATAATATTTAATAAAATCAGAAGTTGCCCTTCATGCGTCCAAGATCAAACTTATACAGGCCGAGCCCACAGAGGCAGAGGGGTGTTAATTAATGGCTGGGATTTGACCTGCTTGCATGCACATGAGCTTCTGATCGATTCTGACACTTGATATTCCTGCAGCACAGACATTAAACCTACAAAAGGATATAGAGGCCTGATACTGCTGATGTGGCTGCACATATAAATGGTGAGGGAAATAACCCCGGGTGTGTGTGGAGCAGCATTTGATAACTTGGATTGACAGGGCAGAAAAAATGCATGATGCCAGACGAATACAGACGACAAATCAACTTACTTTTGACACATTTTTATATGTAACTTGAAGATGTTCTGCACACATGACCTGTGTGTCAGCAGTAGAAGGATATTTAATAAAATGGCAGAAGGAGTCTAACGTGTAACAGCTCACACCCGGGTAAATAAACTCCCAGATCCGGTCCAGATCTGAGTACACTTGACCCCAACGTCCAGTTTGTTTGACAAGTGTGAACACTATGTACTGTACCCAGGAACGGTACGGCAATCCGTGCCCAAGTCTCCCTGGAAAGATGTCTTGAGTACGCTTTATTTGTGCTCTGGTACGGTGCACATCAGGTGTGGACATCAACTGTGCCAAAATAGGAAGTGGACTGCTATTTAGCGCGACTACATGGAGTTTGAAATGGTTTCAATTTCATACTGATGCTTCTGTATGAGATGGCAGCACAGCCTGCCACAGACAGAAAGACAGAACCAGATCTGGCTTCGCTGCCGCCTTCAACCTGCAGTCGAAGGTGGCAGCAGGAGGCCGAGATCTCCACGCCCGACAGCAGCGACTCCTCCTCTGGCCAGGAGCAGAGTTTTGCCTTGCTGCTCCACCGGTCAACGTTAATGACTGTCCCCCGGGCAGCAGTATCCATCTGCGGCACCTTTTCTACACTGTAGCACAACAAAAATGTCACGTAGACGATGACGCAAGCATACTGGGGTACGGTACAATATTGCTAATGTGAAAGCTGAGATGCAGGGTAGTTGAGGAGGGGCAATCGTACCTGGGCATATTATAAATCAGTCGTACCTAATATTAAAACGCCCTGAGTGACAGTGCAAAACATAAGTTAGATGCTGCCACGTGGTTGGGCAGAAAAGAATTGTGCTTGACATTAGGGGAGAGATAAAGTAAAACTTAACATCAGACCAGTAGAATCAAAGGAATATGAACTCCTTGATTTGTGAGATGTCACATGTAGGAAGGAGGAGGAAGTTAAATCAACACACAGTTAAATAGGTGACTAAAGAGATTAACACAGTAGGGTAGTGCTAATCTTTTACATGATGTGTGCTAAGCTTTTATCCTCTCCTTATAGATTTATATGGATTTGAGACTGTCAGATACTTTTAAGGGGAGACACCCTGGGTGTCATGCTTTGGTTACTTTTAAGATTTTGGACTTTTTAGCTTCCATAAAGATTCATCTTTCAGAGTAGTGGAAGAAAATGTCCAAAATACACATTACTGAGCCTTTCATTTTAGAACTCTGTCCTGGAAATGTATGGGGAAAAAAAAAAGTATGCACTTACAAACACCAAACTTTCCAGTTTTACTCCTAACTATATTCTGAGGATTTTTAAAGAGGGGTTTGTTCATATATATCATTCATAGCCTGATTTATAGAGCATTTTATTCAGAAAAACAAGACAAAAACTGCTGGTGAGTGTTTTCTGATTTACTGGTGCATTCCGTTTGCACTGGAAAGTTGATATTTCCGAGTTCCCAGTTGGAAATCTCAACTGGACTGTCCCCTGAAGTCGGACTTCTGACCTGACCTTAAAATCCAATATGGCTGCTCCAGATATTAACATTAGTGAAAGCTGTATTTAGCCTTCTGTGTATTAGCACTTCTTGGTTTTCTGACTATTTGTACTGGAGCATGATCACCACAAGTGTGACATCATTTCCAGCTCTGACATCTGACTTTTGGGATAAATGGAACACAGCATATGGAGTGACAAAAACAGAAATCCAATGGAAATGTATGAATATTAGCACATATTAGATAATGTCTCCTTTGCATATTTAAACATAAGATTTTAGAACACCTATAATACAAAAAATAATTGTCTTAATGCAGAGGTCCCAAGTGGTGGGTCACTGTCCAAAAGTTGGGCGCAGGTCCGCAAGTGACTCACAAATGTGTCAAGTTTGTAAAAAAACAATTTATTTTTAAGTACAATAAATTTCTGGCACAGAGCTTTTATTTTGAAGTGCTGTTTCCTGCTGTAGAGTGAGTGAATGACAGACAGGTACTAGACAGAGCCAGCAAACTAGCTCAACAACATGGCCAAACGCAAGTACGACTCTGTATATATAAGCTGTGTGAACCTTGAACTAATGACTGAGGACAAATCTGGACCCCGTGGCTGGACCAGTTTGGAACCAGTGTCTTCATGTACCTAACCAACTGGGGAAGTTTAATGGGGATATCTATTAGTTGAAAGTTTCCCCCCTTCACCTGTAGTGTGTCCCCTTAAAAATGGAACCTGATTTATTATCAAAAATCTGAAAGAAAGTAAAACAATCATTCATCTTTTTAGGAATCAAAATGCTGAAGTTAACTGCCTGTAAGCCCATTAATTCACATAACAGATACTGCACCTGCACACACACGTGCACACAAAAATCACACTCGTGCTCAGGAGAAATCATGTAACAGTTTGTCCTGGAGGAACTTGTTGAACAGTACCCACAGTAGGTATCCTAAGAGAGACTCGTTTCCCTCATCCTCGCTGTTCTGTACTCTACCAAGTCCACCCACCAAGGCTAGGGGCGCAGATACAGCACTAACAAACTGAGGCGTTTGAATTGGGACGCGGGGATGTGATCTGAACAAACACACAAACCAAAACCTCCACAGTGAAGGTAAACGACATGGAGACAGGGACACCTACGTAACGCCTGAGGGTCTGAACAGATTCCTGTCAAACACTCTGACAAAATGTGCAGAAGTGGGATGTGAACGCCTGTAAAACTGTCTGCAACTGGCAGGACAGAGACCAGAGATGCTGCTGTTAATGAATAATCACCTCATTTAATCTCGTCTAATCGTCTTGAGTAATTTTAATTTGCAGATTAATCCCGCAAAAACACTTGACATCACTTAGAGAGCCAGCTGCAGCTGCAAATAATCAAGATGGAGAAAGCAAGACACCATATGCACAGTGGAGTGATACTGCTCCTCCAGTTGCTTGAGACACTTGAGACGTGTAATCAGCACTACTTAATAACTAATTATTAATAAGCATATATTGGAAAGTAACTCGATGACTGACAGAGCACAAAACTGACTCTCTTATTATGTTATTTCACCTCTGTCCCACCTGCTAACCCTCCACCATCATCCCTCTGTACTCCAGTCTGTTTTATCTCAGCTGCTTGCTCTTATTTTTCCACCTCAACATGCCTGTGCATCCCTTTCATCGTCAGATCGTTCTCCGAAGGCACAGGAGCCAACTTCATTTGAGTCAACTCTTGTGTCACGTTTGTTTCTCAGAGGAAGAGGAAATGGGTGTGTGTGTGTGTGTGTGTGAAAGCTGGGAGCCTGCCTGACCCGTTATCGACCGACAACTAAATAATCCTCGACGTACATCGGCTTTTCTCATTTTCTCGACACACTCGCACTGTCTCTGGCTTCCACACACCCTCACAAACACACACACACACACACGCACAGATTGTAGCAGCCTCAACAGGAGGCTATGAATAATTTGCAGTGAGTCTCCTGAACTGTTCCTCAATTTTGGAGACAGGATAGAAGCTGCCAGCTGCATTCACTTTGCACCTCTCTTGCCCTTTCTCGATTTAACGCCACTTACTGTAACAACGAGAATGAAAACAAACTCTCCTAATAAATAAATCCCAGTCTTAAAATAACAACAGTAACTGCCCGAGCACAATAATGAATTATACATGTGAAGCCCATTTCCTTTTCACTCAGTTCACTCATTTTGCAACAGCTCTGACCTGACCAATGATGTGGTTCTGCAGAGGAGCACAGACTGTGACCGCCTTAAACTGAGCTGTGCTGTCCCTGTTAACTGATCAACACTTGGTCACATCAGCTAGAGAGAAAAAGTCAGTCAACTTATGTATCGACAGGGTTTCCAAACATTTTTGCCTGTGAATTTTTTACACTTTTCCAAATTATTTGGCCCCCTTTTTCAATACTTTATTTAAGAAGGTTAAAAAGGGTAGGCCTAGCTAGCTATATAGCAATACAACAATACATTACTAAACATGCACTTCCGAGGCAATCGCAATCTCTACTCGCTTGTTACTGTACGTTCACAACAACAGTGACCAGAGCTTCCAAAACAGCGCAAGTCATTCATTTTCAATGAGAGCCTGGCGACTTGGGCGACCTGGTTGTCAGCTGCGTGTCTTGGGCGGCCAAAGTGACCGGAGCCGGTCCGTAGGGGAGTTAAAACTCATCTAACGTCATGGTAATGAGCTCTGAGGCGGTCTGGCGGCAACCAATCAGAAATGCTGGCATGCTTCGATGAAGCGGGTCCCAGAGAACAAGCCATGTAACTTTGGTTCCTACAGCACACTTGTTCCAACAATGGATATCGAGAAGTTTACTACTTGCGTTTGCGCCCACTCAGTCCTTTATAATGTGTCGCTGTTCGGTTACAGAGACCAAATTAAAAAGAACAAGGCTTGGGACCATGTCGTGGAGGTAGTTGGTTGGTCTGGTGAGTTTAAAGTGTGTAATGTTAGTAACAGAGGAGAGAATTGCAGGCTAATGTTGTGACGTAGCACACAAACATAACTTACTGTAGGCCAAATATGAGTTTTTTGACTGGACAATAGCAAGCAGCAACTATGCGGCTTTCAAGCCAGTAATCTGCTTTGCAGCTCCTTTAAATTGACAAGCACGATCGTACGTTCAATGATTCACGTGATGAGCGACTAGAGCGACCAAAGCTGCCACAAATATTTTTGACAGTCGTGCTTCTTGGGCTTCCACGGGAGACTTTGCCTCTTCGAAAGCTCCTAGTTTGAACGTACAGTTAGACATCCCTGCCGCCAACTAGCCGCATATGCTAATAGACCAGACCAACACATACAGATACTAAAATTTTGACAACAAATTTGACTTGCAGACATATCTAATAATTGTTTTGCAACCCTATCTGAGCGTCTGTGACACTGCGGCCTTGGCAATGACATGGTGCCACACTAGTCTATGTGTAACGTGATATTGGTGACATTTCATCCGTCACTCATCACAGGGCTAGATTTTAAATTAGTAATACGTGGAACATTTTTCGCAGTTTCTTTGGTCATATTTTGGCAAGACAAAACCTAGACACAGACAAAATGATATATATTCAAAACTTTTCCCAAATATTCTGTTAATTCCAAACCCTTTCCAGTTTTTCTAATTTCATGACTTTTCCAAGAATGTCATGACTTTGCATACTGGGGATGATGACGATTAACTGACGATGGATTAATCTGTAATTAAGAATTGATCGAACGTGTGAAACTTAATCAATCGATGCAATGCTGTCCAAATATATGCAATATGTTGCTGTGAGCGTTTAATGAAGAGAAAACTGATTTGTTATCGTTTGGTATAAGCAAAGTTTTTATGTTTTTGTGAAATAATGATTAATCCATTAAACAATCGTAAATTTTTACCAATAATCGAATGAGGAAAGTGCTCAAATTGAAACTATTGATACTTTGATAAAACAACAACAAATACTAGGGTGGGGGCACAAAAACAAGGCAGAGATCATGACCAACAACAAAAAAAGTTATGTAAAACCAATGTAATAACCAGTACGGTGCAAATAGAACAAACACAGTGGAAACAGAATACATAAAAGGATATGCAATGGATATGCCATCCACAGGATGAATAATTACCAGCAGTTTTTATAGTCTTCTGCACAAAGTGTCTGGCGCTGAGTGTAGGCATGTTTCTATAAAGAAGATTCTTATGGCTGTTGCTGTGTGGCTGTGTGGGAGCCCAAAGATAAATGTAATCACTTACTGTCACAACAGACTAAGAAAACAAGCAAATATTTACATGCTAGTAGCCAGAAACTGGATTTTATGGACATTTTGCTTTAAATATAGCAAAGAAAAACCAGTAAACCGAAGGACAACTTCAGCTCTAGCTCACTTCAATCTGATAAATGGAGGTTACCTCACATTTTCTGATTCAACACTATGTGTATGTGCATTTTTCAGCACTTTCTTTTACTGTGTGGACCAGTTTAAATATTGCAGGGGAGAAAAGGTAAAAAAAGAAGTGAGCTGGTTAGCTGAAGAGTTGCAGGTAAGGCTGCTGGTTCCCACAAACTGCAGTATTATTAGGTAAGTCGCACGTTTTTATCAGTGCATCCTGTCATATTGAAACCACTTGTGCAGCACCTGCATAGTGGGCTCTGATCACAGTTGCTCGATGCATGGCACAGCATGGATATCCTCAATGTGTTCAGATACAGCATGAAAGAATGAAGACAGGTAAGAAATTTACTTTTCATATTAAATAAAACTCAACACTTACACGCTTACTTATAACCACAAACACCAGCCACCCAGCCAGCAGAGGAGTTTAATTCTGGCACCCGCAGTGCAGACAGTTGCTCGGCTGGTAGCTGGTTGGAGGGCAGCTTCTCTATTTCAAGCATTTCAAAACATTTGCCCTGACATTCCAGGTGGTGGTGTGACGGCCTGTGTTTGTGTCTGTACATTTCATCTCACAAACACAACCAGGGAGGCTTCATTGCTATTAAAACTATTCAGAAACTTCTCCCAGGCTGAACCCAATAATTCCTGAATAAATAAAACAAATTGCAGCCCAGTAATAAAACTTCAAGCAGCCACTTTAAACAGAGGGAGCAGGCCAACAGAAATTACATCCAGTTTATAGGGAACATTAGGTGCTAATAGCCATATAAACAGTAATAAGGACTTCTCTGTTTGGAGCAAATAATGCAGCGTGCAGGTTGTTTTGCTTTGACACAGAGGTGTTGGTGAGCTTCTCTGAAAATATAGCCCAAAAACTGAACACCAGGGGATCCAAATTTTATACTGGAGACTTTTGCAGGTTTTAGGTTGGCTGAAAAATAGTGTGCAACACAAGGAAAGGCAGTAGACTGTATTTTCTGAGATGTTAAAGAACAGTAAAAACTTTATTCTGATTTTATGAACCTTTACGAAGCACTTTATTCTTAAAGTTGTATGAAATTATTTTAGTGATAATGTATTCAGCATGTAACTGTAGCCACTCATGCTTACACAGACACACAGTGAGTCAGGTAGTGAAAAGTGCTGCTTTCAATGGCAGAATGTAACTAAGTACATTTACTCAGTTTAAAGGTACTTGTAGTTACTTGAGTATTTCCTTGTTATACTACTTCATACGTCTACTCTTCTACATCTCATAAGCAAATATTGTACTATATACTCCACAACATTTATCTGACAGCTTTAGTTACTAGTTACTTTGGTGATTCAGATTAATAATATGAAATATAAATCAACTAATAAATTATAAAATATATTATTATAGATGAAACTACCCAGCAGTAGCCTATATAAAGTACTTCAAATAAGCTCCACCTGCACCAGCGGCAACATTAAGTGATAAACACACTTATTTTATTTATCTAACCAGAAAAACCTTGAGATTTAAATTATTTTTCAAGTGTGTCCTGGCCAAGACAGGCAGCAATATAAGTTACAGACTGACAACACAGAACAAAAATACAGAATAAAGCTCTAGAACAAGCATATACAAACACAAAATAAGGTAACTACCAAGAAAAGCCAGAAAATATGTTAATATATACTATAAATGAGCCATAAAAACGCAAAAAGGGAACTACACATGATCACAAAGACCAGCTAAGACACATTGTGACATTGACATATAGAAGATTGTGTACAAATATCCTGCAACGACCGAGAGGATCCGATAAGTGCAAGTCCTCCTGCAGAGGATTCCACATATATGCCAAACTCTGTACGTGCCCTCGGTACAGACAATAAAAACATGTTCTGAGAACAAAACATAAATAAATCAATAATTATAATCCAGTAATATTAATAGGAAATAGGCCATTCGACATAATGAGTACTTTTACTTTTGGTGCCTGAGTATATTTTAATTCTAATACAGTGCTCAACAGTAAGGATTGAGAGAAAGTAAAATGCTACATTGGGCTAGAACCTAGCATCTCAGTTGCCCGATCGGTAAAGTGGTAAAAAAGCCATCGAATACACAACTTTTTAGGAAGCTGGTTATGGAAGCAGCTAAGGATTGAGTCATCTCGCCTCCTTCTTATCACTGTTCAGACATGCACATGTGCAGTACTGATCGGGCGCTCAACAGAAAGTGGCGGCTGGCAAAGACAACGTTTATGAGCTAAAGTGCAAGCAAGCATTTCAGTTATCCTGGAAACAGGAGTTTAGTTGGGTGGTGTTAGAGGATGTGGGCGAAACTTCAACTATGTCTTGCGCAGTTTGCCACAAGTTAGAGAGCAAGGTGGATAAAACAGGTTGATTTTTCATGACAATTAACTCTACTCTGTGTTGTTGACTGCTAACAAAATGCAACAGTTTGTATAGGGGCAACTTAAAATTGTCTTGATTAATGTTGAACCCTGTAATACTTTTGTAGTTTTCTTTGAGTTATATTCAGAATGATGGACTTTGACTTGTAACAGAGTATTTTTACACTGTTGTATTCCTATTTTTATCTAAATAAATATCTGATTCCACCACCAGCTGCTGCAGAGGCAGTAAAACAAACACTTGTGTTAACTATCTCTGGTCTGCGGAGTCACTTTATCCTTTGTGTGTGTGTGTGTGTGTGTGTGTGTGTGTCTACTTAAGAGAGAGCACAAGACAGAGAGACAACGAGCGAGCATCTGAGAACCACTTAACATGCATGACATGTTCTCTAGGAGGCAGGCCGGCGTTGCTATAGCAACTGGTGTGGGTCATAAGCCCGGCGGTGACGGCATATTTGATTGGCTGAGTGGAGACAGGAGGGACCACAGTGAGGAAGGGGGGGGGGGGCAGAGCAGAACGGGACCAGTTACAGATCCAATCAGCACTCCATGAAATCTGACTTACAGACTGCTACAGGACTCCTGCTCAAAGTTATTTTCAGATTACTTTCTCTCTCCCGGACACGACTCAGCTGATGACCACAGTTATTCATCACATAGCTAGCTAAAATGAGCCTGGTGTTTCCTTCCATATGGACATCACTCAACCCTGTTCATGACTCTGCTAAAACTTTACAACATATCTTAACCTCAAAATGATGTCGTAACATAATCTGTGGATGAGCTTTATGGGTAAGAGTGTAAAATCAGAGCATGAGTATATTAATATATGAAGCAGTCCCTTGCCGCTGACTTATTATCAGATCAATCTGCACGCTAACACTGCTTTCTCTCAAAACGTTAAGGTCAGAAATTTGGTTTGATGAGACTGGAAGTCCCACCTTAAGGCCAATAAAAATAGTTCAAAATCATCCTGCAAAACAGTTTAATCTGGCCCAACTTTTGCCTAAACACAACATGACTAACATCATTTACTGAGGCCCTGCACCGGCAAAATAAATTATTAAATTAAACTAAATTATTTTACGTAACGTAAAAGATTTTTATCATAAACTGATCGACCTCCAAACTCTTCCATCTATCACTCAAACCAGGCTTCCTGGTTGGTACTTACTGGTACCTGAAACATTACATCCCCAATAATGCAGCTCCTTGCATTTTCATCACTGTCCTGTTGAGGCAGTGATACTCAACTTAGGGCCAGCGGGCCAAATCTGGCCCACTGTAGGGTGCTGGGTGGCCCGCTGACCATTTTCTAATTCACAGTGAAAATAAACTGATTCACATATAAGGTGCCAGAGCACATTAAAGCATCAATTAGTACTTGATGAAGTGCCGGGGGAGCATGCCCAGACCCCTGGCAGAGGTCCGGGCGTAGACCCAGATGTCCTCAAATCCTAAACCCCTTCAAGGCAGGAAGTTAACATTGTTATGCCGCCTTGCTATTCTGTATAAAAAGGTACAGATGCGGAATGGGGGGCAGAGTTGTCTTGCCTTTAAGCCGGCATCAGGGGTATTAACAGTGCAGAAACAATGTCTATATAACAGCTATATAACTGGCAAAACAGGATCATGGGCACAATGTGATGTTTTGACAATGGGTTATGCATGCAACCCACTGCGGGAGATTTAAAAGGTAGCTGATAGCAGTTAGCAGCTAACTCAAAAAAGAAGAACAGCAGCCAAAAATGTCTTCAAAATGGGAAAACAACGAGGTCCGGGAGCTCCTTACCCTCCGAGCAGAGGGCGAGATCGGCATTCAAACAACAAGGACAGTAAATGATTGTTAATACCATGTTATGCCAATGTTATTGTTTATAAAGCGCTGCCGATGCATATGTTACATGTCACACAAGACGCGGATGCTGTTGTTGTCAATGTCACGCCTCTTTTTGCTTCTGCAATGTCGGCATGCTGTCTAAAATCACACACTGGAGTGGCTGCCGTTGTTTGGTTCTGTGTGAAAATGCAAAGGCAACCTAAAGACGGGACTTCCTAGCGGCCCTATAGTGCGATCTCTGTGTAAGAAGGGCTCTAGAAACACCTCTGTGTACACCTGTTGCGTGCAAAAGCTGTGACTGGCTGTGTGGGAATTTGCCTCTTTGCAAACTGAGTGAGGACAGCAAACACTGAAAGGCTGATAAAGGGTAATTTATTTAATATAAGCTGATAATAATTATGACTGTCTCTTTATTAACGGGACCCTAGCATGCTGTCATTTTGCACAAGTGGCCCCTGGGCAAAGCAAGTTGAGTATCTCTACACTGCTTAAAAAAGCAAACAAAAAATACAGAACAAAACAAGAGTGCCCCTCTTTCATTGCAGCGTGGCCTTGACACTGAAGGCTCTGGCAAAAAACAACGAAAAAATGTTGTCAAGTAAAAGTTTAACATAGCTTTACTTTGCCACAACACAATACAGCAGCATCCAGCAAAGTGCTGCATTTGTCATTTGAGTATTTCTACTATTTGCTTTGTGATAGTTGTGACAAGAGAATAAAATATTAATCACTTTAATATCTTTCTAGTGTCGTAAAGCCATTCTCATGGTATTATAAAGTACTGTACAATATTTTAGGATCTAATAAGCCTTAAAACTATTGGATAAATGACTTAAAGCAGAGACAACAGCCCCCATGGATGCAGCCCTTTGTCATTTTTCAATACAGTACTGTTTTCTGAATGCCTTCTGCATCATGGCTACATGAACAGGCTCTACAGCTGCCACCAGAAGGAGAAAAAGTAACTGACAGGATAGTGGAAACAGAATAAAGCAAGTTGAAAATATAGCAGTGTAACTGTATTGTAAAAATGTAAGTAATTGGCACTGGTGACGCTGCCAACCTTCCAAAGTGTCATTAGGAAGAAGTGAAGTCAAGAAGCAGGATTAATTTGGTTATAGAATGACTGCATGGCAATACTCTCCATCTGTAATAGCTCAACACATTTACCAGCAGGCAAAACTATTCCCAGAGCCAAACTTCTGTCATCATGCTACATCGCTAAGCTAATTATAGAGCGGAAACCGAGTTACGTCGGGTATAGCGAATGCATGACACAGCCTGATAAGGTATGACGCATCCAGCTAGTGATGCAGCAGTGCCATCGTAATCGATTCGAAGTCATAAATCAATTGCAGTGCCAGAGGGCTGCTGTGGCGAGACAGCCGAAACACCTTGAAGGAAGAGCATAAATCTGGTTTTATAAAGTGCTTCTCACTAAAGCAAATGTCTTTCATGGTCACTTCATGCCCTTCAGTTGTGAAAGAGATTTGTTTAAGCTGGAAATAAAGTGGAATAATCTGATTTATCATTTGAAACAGTGCCCTAGCCTCGAGGCAAAAGCACCCAAAATCTCATAAATTAGCAAAATGACACTTTCACTAACAACCTGTGCAAAACTATTCGACACATCTTCACAGCTCTAATCTATAAAAACAGCTACATCATTATGGCAACAATGGAAATGGTGACAAAATAGTGTATAGCTTAGTATTATGTGTTATGCACTGATGCCCAAAAGGAAACTTCTCTCCCTCCTTCTGCAGGGAGATCAGAGAGTGCAGCGTCAATCACACTCCAGTGCCACTGCAGCTGGCACCGACTCAGCATCACTTGTAATGGTGACACTTCAGCAAGGTGGATGCCAGTAGCCATGGGGGCTTGACACTTTTACAACCTTTAAATAAATGCTTTAATACTGCAAATGTGACATGACAGTGTGCACACAGAACACAGGGGATACGCAGCCCTGATATACTTGAGGCATATCTCTGGCACTGACTTGCAAGCATTGTGCAATCTTTAATTATTTATAGCTTTTATAGCCCGCAAAGAGGATTTAAAAGGTGATAATAAGGTGATGATTGCTTGACTTGCATTATACCGGAAAGATCTGCTCATGCAAATATTGTCCTGAAACTCAGCTAACACATACACACACTTTCCTGTTGTTGTGGTCCCCACTGCCCGATTCTTCTGACAACTATAACCTGTGCTGCATCTGCTATAATTGGCCATTATCTCTAGAGACGGAGTGTAAGTAAGCCCCTGTTTTCCAACACTCTGGGCTACAATTGTGCACCGTTTCGGATGGAAAACACAAGACTGGGTTCACCACAAATAACATCAGGAGGGAAAAAAGCAAAGACTTTAAGAGAAGGACAATTGCGCTGCTGTATGTGTCGCCATCAATAATCGAGACCTGAGTGCTATTTCTGTCTCAACAGTCAATTTCAGGATATGAGACAGTGGTGCTGCACTGGTGAGTAAAGCCGGGTATTAACACTTCCCACTGAGGCTACCTATGAGAGGAATATGTAAATGTATAAAATGGGATTAGGGCAGAACAAAGCTGAAAAACAAAATCAACAAACAACGGGAAAGACGAACTGAGAAAATTATATGGAGAGGGAGAAATCCTTGTGTAATACATTGGTCATTTATATGGAAATGGCTTGTAAGATTGGAAATACAAACAACCTGTCGGAGATTAATGTGTCCTCATGCCGTAAAATCCACTAAGTAATATTAATTTGATTCACTGCGCTGGTGCGTAAAGGCCACACAGAGAGGATGGCTCGCAGTGTGTTTTGTTGAACAGTCACCAGCTGTTTGCAAGTCAATGCATTTATTGTCATGTTAATTAAGCTACGATACATAATTAGCCTGTTTTTACAGTGTTTGTGTCGCCTCAGGTAGGCAGCCGGCACAAAACAAAACATCAAAGTGCGGCGCTGGTGAAAGCACAAAGAAACTCGAGCCTCACAGGAGGACAGAGTGTCAACAGGACTCCAAACAAGTTCATTACAAATTCAGGAAAACACACACGACTAACAAAACAAGTTGAGCACATACATACAAGACAAAGGTAGTAACAGCGCCGAATCGACATCCGTGTAACGCCGGGTTCACACTGGACACTGAAAGCACCCCGATTTCTTACTTGTCACACAGCCGCCTGTCAGCAGTCGCCTAGCTATTCAGACCAGGAGCACATGTCCGCTTGTCTCTCTTGCTTTCTGTTTAGACAGAGTTGACGATATGTGGAAGCATGTGGAGCCTATTTGATCATTTATCATAATAAGATCATTTATATCATATCAAATATAGCCTTAAGTCGTTAACAATACGTTTTCAGAGTGTTTTCTTGTCAGATTCACTTGTGGAAAAAACAGATCAGATGCCGAAACTTTCGCCGTAGATTGGGAGCTGGCCTCGCGCCATGCTGCGTCCAGTGTGAACAGCCTAATCCGTTGACATTGGTGCCGCATGGAAAACTGCTGCATTTAGAAATGCTTCTGCATCCAGTGTGAACCCAGCGTAAAAAGGACACCCGGCAGGACAAGACAGGTGAGACGTTTTTAAGATGTGTTATGTGTGTGACCCATCGCCAGAAATGTAAAAAGCAGCTAATAGCAGTTAGCAGCTAACTCCAAGAAGAAAATCAGCACCTGAAAATGTCCAAGACCTCCTTACCCTTCTAACCGAGGACGACATCAACCACCATATAAGAGGGATAGTAAATGATTGTTATTGCCATGTTATGCCATTGTTATTGTTTAGAAAGCGCTACCCGACGCATATGCTAAAGATCAAACTACTGGCCAATGCTGTTGTGTTACAAATTGCACCTGTCACAGCTCTTTTGCTTCTGGAAGCTGGCATGCTATCTAAAATCACACACTGGGGTGACATTATGCCGCCATTGTTTGGTTCAGTGTAATAAAGCAAAGCCAGTGTAGTGAAGGGTCTATGTTGCAACCCTATAGCAGAATATCCATCTAAAAAGGGTTACTCTTTTTCCAACAAAATGAGATTATTTTTAAGTGCAGGAAAACCCACTAAAAAGGGTGATAGAAAGGTTTACTGTCACAAACATGCTGAAAAATATCGTTAGTAAACAGTAAAAAGCAGCATGGAGGACAGTGAAATTGTTAGTAGTTACTTCTTTTTGACATCTGTTACATATTCAGTCTCTCTTTCAAACTCGGTACCAACTAATCTGAACTCTGCTTGGATGGAAACTCACTGAATATGTTCTTGAGATGACAAAGAGTCGCAGACATTACCAAGAAAAGCACCGGAAAAGGGGCGAAAATTTGCATGTCCAACTGGCCGATTTGTCTCTACAACTGCCTATTGGAGCTGGAGCCGATAAATACCTGCGACTGCAGAGTCATTTGTCCCAGGGATGAATGCCAACTGTGACCTTTCCCACTACAGACAAAAGCCATATGTTAGTGGGTACTAGGGGATTTTTTTTTGTCCAGTGGGAAAGGAGCTTTAGAGGGAAGCTGGGAGAATTAGGACATAGCAGGTAGCAAGTACACTTCGATGGTTTTCCATATGACAAGTGTTTTATTACCCACAGCGGTACACTAAATTTACTCAGTCTGGGTCTTGTACAGAAAGTGCTGACTATTTTAATCCCCAGATTTATTAATTTAAGAGTTTACCAGATAAAAACTGAACATTTCCATACAGCCAAGAAGCATTTCTACTTGACGCCTTCTCCAAAAACACCATGCATCAATACCTCCAATGCTCAGCATATCTGCAAAATACTTTTATTCACTTCCTTAAGAGCCTCTTAAAGTCAAGAGCATGGTCACACATAGATAACAACACAACTGCATGCCACAGGGAGCGAGTTCCCTCAATCTCTCTTCAGATTCACTTCAAACTGACAGGTCAAAGAGTGCACTTAACGTGACATAAGAATGCTATTTAGGGAGACTCCAAACAAATGTTAAGTATTAAAGCATCCTGTCCTTGAAGCAGACATGAGCTGGATAAGAGCACAAACCACTATATTACTTAATGAACTGTTGACAAGTCCATAATCAAAACAAGGCAGTGCTCAGTGGAGCAGGACTGAACCAAATTCAACTAGGAGACGCAGGGAAGGTATTATTCTCTCTATTACAGCCACAGGATCAGCAATGTGCTGCTCTGCAGAGCTCTAAGTGACTGTCACAAGCTGAAGCTGCTTAACTTTGTCTCTCCAATCTCTTCACACCATAGCTGCTGACTTGCAGAGCTGATGTTACATCGAGCTCAGGCTGAAGTGGATTAACTTTTACACCTCTTTCTCTCCTTGTGTCGCTAGGTTTAAAGGCGGCCCGTGCAATCATTTGGCAGCCCAATTATTAAAAAAACTGATCGAACGTTCTGTCTGCACAAAAGGATGTTAACCCCTGCAAAGTGCTCGTCCTTACAAGGTTGGTTTCCGTAGCAACATGCCCAGTGCAGACCGAAAATGAAGTCATTTTCTGCTCAACGGCCGTTTACCACTTTCATTATTTTCTCAGAAACTATTTATCCTGACGCGTTTGGCTTGTGGAGAATTTGACCCACATCCGCCTCGGTTGTTATCTGTAACTGTAAATTGTGGCCGTGTTATCTCCCGTCCTCCCCGGCAGACCGTGGTCTCCTTGATGTACTTTTACCGCCACACTTTATGACAGTGTTAAGATGTTGTAAGTAGGAAGAGGCAGAGCGAGGTGTCTCTACTCTTCAGTCATCTGTGGTTTATCCCTCTAGAGTAGTGCAGCAGTGTCAAAGGAGGGAATGCTGGGTGCTCAGCGACAGTGGACAAGTTTGATTGGACTAGTTTGATTTAAATGGATTCAATTAACTTGAAACTCAGTGGACTTGCTGACCTGAGGGATCATCCCATGACTGGAAAACGAGAGGGTCAATCCTCTAGACAGCAGGTCAAAGTGACAACTCTGCAAATGCCTCCCACTGTGCTTTGACCCCTCTGACTGTATGCATTCAAACTGTTTGTGTTTTGAGTTGTAATAAAGATCTGATCTTAAGAAGAACTGTGTGAAAAATTCATTCAAGAAATCCTTAAATTGATTGACGACGTCTGGCAGAGCTGAATTCACTTTTTCCTACCTTGAAACAGACAGGCATGTAAGTAAGTGTCTAAACCACCAGCCAGACATCTTCATTATGTGTTGTAAAATACATCACAGCAGCTGAAAGTGAGACAAATAGCCTGCAATCAAGTCCGACAGCTGTATGTGTAGTTCTGAGCTGAAAACAATTCAGGAAGAGCCAGTTTCCTCACAGCTCACTCTGATAAATCACCTCTGTTGTTTCATAACAGTGCAAACTCAGACCTTTACTCGCAGCACAAAAAGGATTATTGTAATTATGGCAAAACATCTGTTGTTGATTTCACTTCATACAACTTTATCCTCTAATTGATTCTTAAAAATTCCGTTGTATCTCTCTTTTAATGTATTAAATAAATATTTTCAGCTTCTTCTTTAGCTTTAGACTGCCAGCACTAATCCGTTTTTTTGGCAGAATGTATCCAGATGGATTGTGATGACTGGTCAAAGTCTGCAAATCGTATCCAAACCACATTTTGAGTTGATTTGAAATTGGATTCCTACGGATGCGTCTCAGTCCAGCAGACCTGGCTGCTCAAATCGGATTTCAAAGTATCTTTTGTCGCTGAAGCCGTACTTTTCCCAGCTGAGCTGCCTGCCCGAGTTTGTCTTACCACCAAGTGTTGAACAGTACTGATAAGACTCTGAGCTGACGATGTCGTATACGACACAACGTCACTAACGTCAAATATCTCTGGAACGCTGAATGTGATAGACTTAAGGCGTTTCTCAATAACAAGTACACCAAGTTCGGACTTGCGCACTTGGGAGTTCGGATTTGGCAAGTTCGACTCGGGAATACAAACTCCCAAGGACGGCTGCCATTGCCGCTGGTCTGTGAGAAATGCATTCTGGGATACCTGGCTGTTAAAACTCCACACAAGTCACCTCCCGATGCATCCCAGATGGAACAGGCAGAGCAAGTTCACATCCGGGCATTTGGACTGTACTTGGCTGGATGCGGACTTTGAATTGGAACAGTACTTGGGCTGCGACTGATGATGTTTCACAAGTCCGCAAGAACACAAGTACAGGCAAGAACGCAGATTGAGAAACACCTTTAGTTTTTGAGCCCGGAAGCTAACGTTAGTAGTCATGCAGCTCCAATGAGGGCTCTGGTGCGATCATATCCCTTTTGGAAGTTTTGTAATCCAGCCTTGAGGTGTCTTTTTGGAAACATTGTAAAACTATGTCATTTTTAATCCATTTTCCTGTGATTCCACGTTGGAAAGCCACGTCATTAGCAAAGCTACATAGGTACTGACGCCATGTTGTTACCAGAGCAACCCATGCAGATAAGTTGGTGATGTCTGGACCCACAAGTCCGATCTGATCACTTGCAAGTAACAGTGCAAACAGTCTGTCTTAAAGATCTGATTTAAGAAACAAATCTGATTTGAGAGCGGTCTGAACGTAGCCTAATTGTTGGGGTCGTGCAATGCTCCCAGCGAAACACAATGTTTCTACAGAGACCTTTCTATTTTTCATTCTTAAAAACTAAGCCACATTTGTCAAATACAACTCAGGTTACAACAGTTCATGCATTTTTGCTGGAAAATGTACAAAAATAAAATCAAAACAAAGGAATACTTTGCACATCTATTTCCAAACAGGTGCGTAGGAGAGGGACCAGAAGAATAAAACTTGTAGAAAAGACTCCCGCACATTGTCTAACTTGCAAAAATAATGATTTTAATGCTGCAAACAGATCCGTTGCAGAATTAAAATCATTATTTTTGCAGTGTTAGACAATGTGCGGGAGTCTTTTCCACAAAAACTAAATCAGCAAATTTACATATCTCTTACAAAATTCAGCAAAACAAACAATTAACGTTTGCGTCGTTAGAAATGTTAGAGAATGTGCTGGCAGGTGAAAACCTGTTGCATGGGACCTCAGTGATCACTTTGGCTGTTTGGACACTCACGGATGCATCAAGCATAAATCAATCTTCACAGTCAACCTTTACCTGCTGTTTCTAGTACTTAACATTTGAGGAAAAACATCGGCAAATCATTTTAAACTACAGAACAAGCATTTAATTTCAATAACAAAATTGTAACTGACATGAAACAAAAATGAAGAATAAGAAATGAACTAGAATCATCTAATCAGTAATTCAGTTTGATGCTTTCTGATACTTTACAGAGGTAATTTGGTAGTTTATAAAAAAAGGACTGATGTCAAGTACCCAGCTCGAGTCATGGGCAATTGAGTGGGCTAATTGTGCGAGATAGAGTGTAATGGCCGATCATTAATTACATCCCGCAGGCTACATGACCAAAGATGTGTCCGTGCCAGTGACAGAATTTTAATTAATAACTTTCATGTACACAGAAAAAGTCAAAGCAATCAGAAACCTTCAAACTTAAAGACAAATTTCCTGACAACTTCCAATAGCTACACTCAGATTGTATTATTTGGATTTAATTCAATAAACCGGCCAAGGTCGTATGCATTATGCCTGTAGGACTCAGTGAGAAGCTGTAAGCTGCTACGCAAATATAATTAAGGCAAAAGCACTCACAGGGACGGCTTAGCAGCACAGTGGATAGCAACCAGTGATTTCAACGGACATACGATGTACTTCTATAATTAAATATAAATAGTATATTGCCTGTATTCACAAAACCACGAGGGGAAAACTGGTAAATCTGAGGACTCTTCTGTTCTTTAAAAACACTATGGCGAGTGGCCAACATCCAGTCAGCAGTTCAACTCTGAATAAGCGGCTCAGTTTTAACATTCTGGGGCTGCAGGGCCAACGAGGTCCATGCAACGGTGCGATTAGTAAAACATGCCAACTTTAAATTTTTCATATTTCACCCCAGACCTCTCTACTCGTCATGCTGAGCACCAGCTATGTTTTATACTCAAAATGCCTCAGCAAGCTCAGGAGTCCTGCTGCATCACAGAGAATAGCGCTTTATTCTACATGCTTGCATTTGATTGCAACAGACCGATTGTTTCACAGCTCAGATCTGCAAAATACATCAGAGGACAAGGGGGAAAATCATAAAGAGGAACAAATACTGACGACTGACTCATTCATAAAGTCAGGCAGTGTGTTGACACCCAGCTATTGTGTAACTAGATACAGATAAAAATGCAATTACAGCCTTTTGGGGTTCACAGCAACCTGATTCCTCAAACAGCCTGACACTTCATGATTTGTTGCTAATTGGGTAATGTCTGAAAAGCATGGCAGTCTGCAGGAAATGTCTTATTCCTACTACTAAGTAAGAGAAGGAAAGTGAGAGAGCTGAGTCGTTCTTCATGGTGATGAATATACACCACTTAACACAAGGCCTATTAGGTGGAGTGTTAGGAGAAGACAGGAGGGACCTTTCTGAAGCATGTGTGTGAATTCACACCAGAGAATAACACTAAGCTATGGGAATGACAAACAAACAACTACAAAGATGTGTTAAAGGGGAATTTCGCCACCTTTTGTGTGAATGTCCAAGAATGTAGTGGAATGATGCAACAAATTCCTCAGTGCCATAGCAATATTGACCGAGAAAGCTGAGCTCATGGCTGTAAAATCTGTCGTTCTTACTGCATCCGGTTCAATGATGGGACTCAACAGTGACATAGCTTGGATCTAGGAAGAACCACAGGCTATTTCAGCTTGGATTTCTAGTCTCCACCATGGGGTGCGTGCTCTTGCGAGGCCTGTCACAGTAGTCAAGTTATCGGCTTATCATACAAGATATGGACATGACCTCGATCATATTGCCTGTATTGTTTACTGGTGTTTAAATAAGACTGTCACATGCATTTTAGTCAACATGATGCCAGAATGCACCGCAGGATTTAAGCGCCGTGCAGTGTTAACGTTAGCTGCCATAAGCTGGCCTTTTTGCTAGTATCACAAGTATGTGCGGGAGATGAAAATATCACAGCAAAAATGTCTGGTGGACTCAAAACGAAGGAATACATTGCACAACCATTTTTCAAACAGGTGCGTAGGAGAGGGACAAGAAGAATAAAAATTGCAGAAAAGACTCCCGCACACTGTCTAACTTGCAAAAAGAATGATTTTAATGCTGCAACGTTTCAGTAACTAGACCTACATCAAGCAAACAGTCACGCTGCAGAATTAAACTCATTACTTCTGCAAGTTAGACAGTGTGCGGGAGTCTTCTACAAAAAATAAATGAGCAAATTTACGTATCTCTTACAAAATTCAGCAAAACAAACAGAAAAAACATTTAGCCTTAAGCCTCAGGTATGTTTTCCACCTGGACGGATGTAGCAACATGAGTTGATGCAGAATCACTATGAGGAACCATCCGCCCATCCAAGTCCGCGTAGTTAGAAAATGTGGAATGTGCACAGACAGGTAAAAACCAAAGATAATGATTTTAATGCTGCTGCAACGTTTCGGTTAATAGACCTTCATCAGGCAAGTTAGACAGTGGGAGTCTTTTCCACAAAAATGTCTGGTCGGAAATATGGCAACTAAATTAATCATTAGCATATTTGTGTGACTTATAAGATATGTTGCCTTGACAGTTTAAATATATACCTAGTAGTCCATACCCATTGAATACAGCATACCATACCATGACTTAGTCATACCAAAAATTTAAAAAACAACAACATTTGGCCACAGGGGGAGCCACAGCGATCAGTCGCATTTTAGCCATTTTTAAGCATTTTTCTGTTGTTATAGCGCCACCCAGTTGCCAATTAGAGTTCTCTAGTCACCTTGAGGCGTCCTGTTCTACATATCTACTAAGTTTAGTAAAAATCGATATAGCGGTTAAGCCTAGATAAGAAATTAGCTCTCTAGCGCCCACATTTTGTTTGATGGGGTCAATAATGGAGGGGTCCCCTCAGATTATGTGTGGTCATATGCCTACAAAATTGCGTGGTTATCGGTGAAACCCTTGAGATGTTACACACCTTTATGTGATGAGCCACGCCCTCCGCAATATTCATTGCCTTAT
>NC_065519.1:12637604-12758136 GCF_006386435.1 Epinephelus moara
ACAGAGTTTTCGTCATTATATAGTAAGGTAAGATATTATGCAGACCAGAATGTGGGATATTAATTACCAACAGATCTATTTATCCACCGAAACCTTCCTCTTAGCATGCTCAGTAGTTAGTTTTGGTCTCCAAGAAGACATTAAAACGTTCTCCCTTTTTTCCTCCACCCCAGCCTACTTGTGCGAGTCCAAAGAAAAAGACAAACAACACCTCAAAGGTGACACAGCGTAGCATAGCGGTAGCCTGCAGCTGCACTTCTGGAGTAGAGGAGCCACAGTCCTGATAGCAGTTACCTTGCAAACACCAGGAAATGAGCCAAAAACTCTGACTTTTGTAGTTTAAACCCTCCAACAACTTCATCCTCTACACTTTAAATACACCAGCAAGCTGCCTGGTTCCCAGGAGTTAATTACTTTCTTAGAAAAACGTGTTAAATATATATTTTTTTTCATATTCCAATCCCAATGTCTGAATATTTTTCAGAATTAAAAGTTAATTGCTCTTATAAAGGGTGTGCTTGTACTATCTTGCTATTGCATTATCATTAAATCAGTGGCATAAAATGGTCTCACAATGACCATAGTATTGTTTATTGCAATTAGTGATCACCGAGGAATTTATTGCTTTAATCGAGTACATTTACCATCAACACTGATTGGATGTTCACCTAAAAGGTAGCACATTAAATGGGGTGTTGCTTAAACCAATTATGAACAGAGTAGTGCCTGAATTTAATTTCAATAAATTTCACAATGCAAATGGAGCCGTCTTACTGTAAGGAGATCAGTCGCTGGTGTTCATGAGCACCTCGACTTCCTTCAGACATAGAGTACGAAACGTCGGTGGCTTCATCTACATGTTAAAGTGATGGCATTTTGTTATGCAGGTAAGGCTGATGTCTATGTTATGCACGGCCAATTCTGCTGCCTGTTCTACAGCAGCAGAACAACAGTGCACAAGCAGTGAGCGACAGGACATTAACTTGAGCTAATTCCTATTTGCTCACATTTAATCATCCATGCAGTTGGTATGAATGATGATAATTGGAAAAACATGGAGAGACTGTTAATTTGATAATTATTGTAAGAGGGGCTGCATCATGTGATGAAAACAGACTGATCTAATAATAGGTAAAGTTTGCCCTTTCATTGTTTCCCAGTTTAATAAACTGACTGAGATAACAGCCAACATTTATTACAGTGATCTCAAAAGGCAGTATAAAACCTGCATTTAATCTCTCCCCCTCTGCATGTTTCACCTTGAGCTGCTGCAGCCTTTAAGTTAATCTGATGGCACTCGATTCAGACCTGTGCCACTGTGCCGATGTCAATGTGCAAACTATAATTGGGAAATTGCCTCAGATAAAACGTCTGCTAGTTAGCGCAAGACATTTAAAACAAATGCAGAGAGGCATTCAGGGAAGACGTATCAACACAGAAGCAAACCAAACAAGTAGAGATATGCTGGAGGATCAGACGAAACTGATCTGCCTGTGAGGAGCCAGAACAGAAACAGGGAACGACAACAGCAGGCGGTAACCTGCATGATTTGTACATGCTGCACCGTCAATAAACAAACAGGAAGTTCAGGCGTCCTCTTGACTCAGCAGACAAAAGGCATACATCACATACTAGTAATAGCTTTAATTCATATGCATTGCTCTATCTAAGCTGCAGGACGCCTTGCATACTTTCTCACCAGGGCTCTATGTTAAATTAAGTCCTGCCAACTGCAGACAGGCAGAGCTGGGAGAGCTCCAATTTGGTCCGATGATGCATTCAAACTAGCACCTGCCGGCTCAAATTAAAGTGGCAATAAAGTGATGTCAACGCCTTTACAACCCCTGACAAATATTAACTGAAATACATGTCCTGCACTGATATAAGGCAGAAGGTTAACAACGGTATGTCAGACATGGGTGATCATCCACACTGCTTTTATATTGTATTATGTGCTGATCCCCACAAGCATGACATCAGCTACATCACAGCAGTGTTTAGCATAAGGGTGCCTCATTAAACTCAACAGTCTTCAAATTAACGACAGTATTTCCTGCTACTGAAATCATCCCGCAGCCACAGATGCATCCTGCTCTCTGCTTATCCCGGGCAAATATGTAACACTGAATTTGTTTATAACCATGCGTGAGAGGGTGGAGGTGGAGAATGTGTCATTATTGATCTTTAGGCGTTTGACTTTCAGGAGGGAAAAATAACAATGCAAATGTTTGACCACAAACTTGTGCAGAGACAAAGAAGTATCATAAAAGTAGAATGTATTTACTCTTGACTGCACAAGAGCTGAAACAATTAGAAGATTAGCTGACCGACTGAAAATTAAATGGCAACAAGTGTGAAAACTGATTAACTGCTTAGTTACAGTTTTAAGCCAATGAGTTCTCAAATGCAGATATTTGCTGTGTTTTGTCTCTTATGATAGAAACCTTAATAAATTTTGGTTTTGGACTGTTGGTTGTACAAATTTTGGGCAGTTTTGGGTGGTAGAAGACACTATAACCATCATATCTGCATGTGTCTGCAGAATCAGTAGGCAACGGGACTAGATTTTAGTATTGGAAGCATTCCGGTTTCACTTACTATATAAATACTATCACCACATATAAGTTAATATGGCTAACCTGCTCGCAAACAGCTGTTTATTTACATATCCAGCAGATACAGAGCAACACTAGCATTCATTCGCAGTTTTGTTTGTGTCCATTTGATTAATGTTAGTCTGATATACACTTTTATTTTTGGCTCTGCCTTTGGTCTCCACCAACTCATGAGGAAAATATCTGGTTCTTTAACTGCTCAGTGCTCCACTATATTCAGCTTTCAATGTCAGCTTTGGGCTCTTGGAAATAGTGATATGAGATTACTGTCTTTTTTAATTTTTAAAGACCAAATAATTAATCAATTAATCTACAAAGTAATCAGCTGATACTTTCAAATGGTACATTTATTCCGTTTATTTTCATGCATGACAAGAAAAGAATCAAATTCTCACATTTAAGAAGCACAAAACCAGCAGATGTTTGGCTTTGTTGCTTAAAAATAATTCATAAAATGAATATTTGAATATAAAAGCAGTGGCCAATTCAGTGTTTCCCATAGAAGTTGAGTGCAAGTGTGGCTTCAGCTGAAACAGGGAGGGGCAACAAAATTTATTATATTTTCTTTGAAATGTCTTTGTGTCCCTTCGTATCATTCACCCTTTGTCCCATTTTTAAATTCTGAGGTCTTTGCTGGTCCGTGAATGCAACTTCTCGCGGCTCCATTTTGCGGGCAGCGCTATCCATGAGTTCTTTGCTTTCCTTAGTAGCTATTTGTGACTTGTCTGATGGATAATTGAACTGGCGAGCAGTTTACAGCTGATCAGATCAGATCAATGGAGAGGAGCAGCTGCTGCAAGTGAATGCAAACTTCTATACTCAGCAGAATAAACAGCTAAGGGATCGTACATATTCTGCATTTTTTGCACCCTCAAATCCATTGTTTTCAATGTAGCTGCGTGGCAGGCGCACTCCAACACTCGACTGACGCCGCCACGATGAATTCCTGAGTGCCTATTTTTCAGGGTGCGCCCTAGACCCTGTGATGGTGAACAACCAATCACAGCTGACAGATATCTTTCCCTTCTTCCTTACAAATCAGTGCGGGGTAAATATAAAGAATAAGTTGATCATTTTAGTGTAGACCTTCCAAGAGCTTTACATCTGTCCCACAGGCAATATACACTTAAAAAAACATGGAAGAAGATCAGCTCTGCACTCAGGATTTCATGTAAGTAGGCTATGATATAGTGCTTGTGGCTTATGGTTGCTTAGCAATTTCAGACACAACCTGTCTCCACACCCTTGAAAATTGGCACAGAATAAGCACACAAGTCCTGGCCGTTAAAGAAACTGCATTAGTATGGCCCCTAAGTTTCACTTTCAATGCGCCTGATGTTGTGCTGCTTCGTCTCTGCCCCGTGTTCCCTCTGCCCCCAACATTGTGGTGCTATAAATAATAAACAACCATATGGTATACATATTCCAATAATGCTCCTAATAAAGGTCACGCTCTGAACATAGAAATTCTATTTGTGGCGGCAGATGTTTTAAAATTGCCGGGCCGCCACAAATAAATGAATGTGTTGGAAACTCTGCAATTAAATTTTTGTTAATGGACTCAATGATTAGTGGACTAATCCTTGCAGCTCTATTTGCAGCACTAGTGGGCACCAAGTTGAGTTGATCTCATGATGAATTGAGGTGTGAGAAAATGTTTCCCACCTCCTGATTATTTCATCTTTTTCCTTCCAAGCAGTGTGGAATCCCAAGCTCCAACTTTTAATCAAAGTCAAAACAAATGGCAGGAAATTAAAAAAAAAACCAACAACACTGTACACTGCTTTAAAGACTGAACAAAAACAAATCGGTCTCAACCCTCTGCACAATGAAGGCCAACCAGAGTCCGACTTGCAAGCTTGAACCCCAATTGGTCCCTCTGGGCCATCGCTACAAGCTGTACCACCAGGACAATAATTGCACTTTATCATGCTGCCAGCCTCCATACATACTGAGACCAAAGAGCCTTGGCCTTGTAATGTGGAACAGCCTTGAGGCCGACTGTGGCCGTCTGGTTTAACCAGATTATGATTATGTCACACGGGAGATTACCCATCCGACACGGAGAGTCACAGAGTCAGACACATAGTCATGTTCCTGCACACACGCACACACACACATACACACACACACGGACAGCCATCTGTTATTGCCACAAACTACTGTACGCTCGATCTCTGCAGCACACAAAGCCTGATCTTAGCAAAGAGGAGGGGAGGGGAAGGATGCTGTGTGAACTGCACAAACTGATAAGATCTCTGTTGAAAAATAGATTTTTCTCCCCCCTAATCTCCTGAGAACTACCTCTGTGAATAAAGGATAAATAGATCATAAGAAAAAAAAGGGCAAGGCTATGGAGCGGCATAAAAGAGACGGATAAAGCAGAGAACAGGCTTCTCCCCCTCACTGTGCAATGGCTGCCTGCTCGGCTGCAGCTGACGCAAAATGGAGCCGCGAGAAGACGTGGGGAGGGATTTGGGGAGGGAATGGGGGGGTAAATGGGAGAAGGGGGGAGGTAAGGAGAGGGGGGAGAGAGTGTGACAGCAGCACAGAGGGGGGAGAGCAGCAGAGGGAGTGGGGTAGAAAAAGGAAAAGAGACTCATTTGTTCGTCTCTCATCTGTCTGGGCTCCCTTCTCTCACCTTGGCCCACATTTTCAGTCTGCCTCATATTCACGTCTAGCACAGGGGAAGACAGAGGGAGGACACACACTCATAAACACACACGCAGACTGACACACACACACACACATCCCTTGCGAAGGCCATTACTCCTAACACCCATTATTACTTCCTAATGATCTAGCAGCACGTCAAAGATTTCACAAGAGCGAGAGAAGCCTGCTAATCTGAGCAGGCAGATGTCAAAGCGAAAAAATGGTGTTATGTAGTAATAATGTACAGGCAGCTGTGGGGAATAATGACTGCCCAGACAGAGAGTGAGGGAATCAAAAGAAGAGGCTAGTGAGCTCTGACTGGAGCAGATGGTTGATTTAAAACAGTGCACCAAGGAGGCAGTGTATGTAAATCCCAGCCAGGTGTCTGACACAAATGGCAAGACAAAGAGAAGGAGGACAACATTAAAAAAATAAACCAGCAACATGCTGGATTCATACTGAGATGTGTCTACAGTTTTGTCTACTGAGGACAGTTGGAGTGTTTCAGACAAACACACAACAAGCAGATCATTACCTCAGAGTGGTGCAGACACAAATTAGATTAGGATTACTGGGTGACATTTTGATTAACGTTTCATGGCTACTGTAATTATAAAATATAAATACTAAACGTGCACGGGTTACAACTTTGTACAAGTGTTTTCTCTGCTCTCATAGCGGCCTTCTCACACAGAATAAGCAATCATAAGAATGATGTACCGTTATTCTGCATCGCTGTTCTATGTTAAAGGTGTGAACATGGGATGGAAGGCGGCACTGTTGTTCCACCTTCCAACAGCGAAGGTAGAAACAGAGCCGAATTCTTGTATGTACAAAAAGTTTAGGTACCAAATTTGGTACTTTTAAGGACACCGACCGAATTACATTGGCACTACTAAGTGGCGATTCAAGTTAGATGAATCTGTACCATATTTCGGTACCTCAGAGCGCATGTGGGTGAGAACATCGGGTTCAGACAGGAAGTGGAAGCACCACCGAGCTGGGAGGCCCTCCGCAGAAATCCATGGCTGGCTTCCCAGCTGCCCAGCTTGGGTGCGCTTCAGGCCTGAGTCTAGGAGCTCCACGGAGCCACCAGCTTAAAAAAGAAGGCAGATGTGCTGCAAAGTGCCCCAAAGCTGGGAAGCTTGCTACAGAGCTCCGTCGGCTTCCCAGCAAGGCGTCAGGTCTTTTTAAAATTGGATTTTATTTTAGACAGAACTGCTTTTTTTGGTTCCAGCTCCTGAAATGTGATAGTTTGCTACTTTCATTTATTTAAGTAATAGTAAATTCAATGTCTTTGGGTTTTGGACTGTTAGCAGGAAAAACCTAAAGACATTTGAAGGCATCACATTGGGCTTTAGACCCAGTGATTATTATATTAATCAAGAAAGGAATCTGCAAATTAACAGTATGAAAGAGTAAAGAAAAAAATCATTAGAAGAAGCTCTTCTTGCATTCCTACTCCACAGTTAGGATATTATTATTTGGCTTTGTAAAACAGCTTGCCCCAGTGAATCCTTGGCAGTTTGTGCAGGTTGCCAGGCCTGGCTGTGCTGAGACCACGGAGACAAGTAGATCAGACAGCTCAGCCAATCCAATTCAAAAAGCCCAAGTGGAAAATCATCATCTACTACAAAGCACTTGTAGGTAAATACTGACTGTAGATTAGGGATGAGAGCCACTGGGTAATGGCCTTTGCACACCAAGTCTGTATTTTTTCGTATGCAGTCTTTAATCGTCATATGATAAAAGTCAGATGCATTTTATAGCTCTTTTTGAATATTCACAGTACGAGACAAAACGTAAAGACACATTTCCTCCTTTGACTCTCTCCACGGGAGGTTCCTCCCTGGCTGTGACCACTCTCTGCCCGCATCATGCATTTAGCACGGCGGTTACCTGACGGAGCTGAGCTGTCTGTGTGCAGTCGTCATCCTCTATTACATCCTCCTCGTCATCATCAGCAACTTGAATATTACTATCTGAGCTGTTAAAATTAGGCTATCTAAGTTATGAAATGATGCTGTGCACCCCATTCCTCTCTCTTGTTGTGGATGTAGCTACGAGTCCTGCAGGTTACACCACATTGTCTTCACAGCTTCATGGTCAAACAGCTCTTTATAGGCTATTGATGGATGAGAAAAAACACAGAATACTGAACTTTAATCATGGACGTACATTTTAGAGTCAGTGTGTAAATGTAGTTGACACAATGTTAGGTCATATTTCATTTAAACATGCTACAATTTTTGACAAAAATGGTGTGCAAAGGTTTTAAGTTGCTATAGGCGCTATCATGATAATGATTTTGAAGATAAATTAACTGTTAAGGCTGTTTAATAAAGCAAAAATGGCAAAAATTATCATAATGTTCCTGCTTTTTAAACCTGAAAATTTTGTTGTGTGTTTTAGTATGTAAAATCAAATAACTTTAAATTCTGGACTGTTGGTCAGACAAAACATGATGTTTCAAGAAGTCACATTGTCTCAACAGAACTTATAATGGGATTTTTTTTTTTACTGTTCATTTGACATTTCATAGACTTAAAGGAGCTCTGTACAATATTCAGAGCAAATTTTAATACAGGGTGCCTACATATATAACCAAGTCAAATTTAAGACTTTTTAAGACCTTTTTAATACCACCTTATATGACATTTAAGACCAAACCTAAATCAACACAATGATGTCAGTCACTGATGATGAAAAATGACAACAATTGGATGAGTTAACATTTAATGTAAAAAGAAAACAAAATTTAATCACTGTCAATAATGCGATTTATTATTGCAGTTCTTTCGTCTGTCCAATGATTGTAAACAGTCATTGGGTCTGTCAAGCTGGAGGAATTTTTGCGGTAATGTAACAGAAAATATTTAAGACCCATTAAAGCTGAATTTAAGACAATCAAAGGCCCTTTTTAAACAGGAATTGTGCAAAATGGGTCCATGTCATTGGTTCGACAGCCCATTGGTTCGACATCCCATTAGTCCGACTGTCCGCGGTGCTGAACGGCTCGCGGCGGGCGTATGGTCGCACGACCGGCTTGAGGCGGAGCAGGCTCATGGCTTATGTGTTNGATCAACTCGCCAATCCGGCTCTGTGTGTCTAAACGCTCGCAGCTTGCCGGCAAAATGGCCCAACATTCGCCGAAAATCTGGCAGTGTAAAAGGGGCTTAAGACTTTCTAAGGACCTGTAAACACCCCGTAAAAGATTCATATCTCCACATGGGTCTTTACATGAAGCTGGCTAAGCTGGTAGCTAGCAGCTAACGATGCTAAAAGCACAAACGGTGCAGTGCGGACACGCTCATGCGCCTGAACCGACTACCATAACAAAGAACAAAGATCAGATTACACATACAAAAATATCATCATTGATTTCAATGAAATAATCATTATATGCAGCCAGAGGCTACAATAACAGTGGTACCATGATGAGCATGCATGATTTTTTTGAGCCCTTATATTCTATGCATTAAGCTAGGTAACATCAGCAAGTCATCATTGTTTCAAAATTGTTGTCTGTCTCATAAAACTGTGACCAAAACTACTTTCCAGTTTGCATTATTTTGTGGTGAATGAAAAACATTTCTTTCCCTCTTACTAAATCAAATCAATAAAATCCCAGCTGTGGTAAACATGCATTGATGATATACTCTATCTGGGTGCTGTGGAAGGTGTTCAAACAAGGCCAGCCTTGAACACAACTCTCAACAGTTTGAGGAAACTGTTGGCAGTGTGTTTATCTGATACTGTGTTGGACTGTTTGGTCTACATGTGGATACTGCTGGCAGGATAATACGCAGTCAGTGGGGAATAAGGAAAAAGGTTTACGGGTAAATAATCTGTTGGAGTCAGCCATTGCGGGCAGGGAAACCCCTTAATCCCCTCCGCGCAGGCCGAGAGAGCAGATGGGGTATGAGTGATACAAACTAATGATGTCTCAGGGCAGCGTAGTGAGCAAATCTAGCCCGCCAGGCCACCACATCCCCACTTGTAGGAGTCCTCGATGGGATTCATCTCAAAAGCCATGGAAACATGTAGACTAGATAACACGGTTTTGTTGCCTCAGTCACAGCATCAACTTTCTAGTCATGTTTCTGCCCTGAAATACTTTTCCAGACCTCCTTTTTTTTTTATACAGCCTCTTTTATGAGAATATCAATTTGTTTCTAAAAGTTTCCAAATCCAATAAATAACTGGCACATTTACAGTTTCCAGATCTGCAAGGGAGCCCTGTCTTGGAGCTCACTTTGCTGAAATTTCTGTTGTGCGACCACTTCATTTCCACTCTGTACAGCCACAGAATTGACTTGGCACAGGCCAGCAAATCAATATTAAGTAAGAGTGTGTACAAATAACGCTGACCGCTGAGACACACACACACTGCCACAGCACAGCCGATGCTGAGGAGCTGGTATATGCAGTTGCTTGAAGCTGGTTGTTAACCTCGCCTGTATAAATGACACCTAAAGGATTTGCGGGTCTGAACTGGTGCCAAATTTAGATCTGGCTGCTCCGAACGTACGTAAATCACAGAATAACGAGCCAAAACCATCGGAAGCTGAGGTGAGAATTTACTTATCCCCCAGACGTCGACCCTGGGAGACTCTGTATGCAGGATGTCAATCTCTGCCTTTGAAACTGGAGGCAACTCTTTAATGCCCCCAAAAGAGATCAATAATGTATCATAACCTCTCTTTTCCATCATAAAAATAACTCCCGACTGCACTCCTTGGGGAGACACAGATACAACTCACATGTTTTAATCGATGTCTATGCAAATCCAGGACTTTGACTTCACTAACACACTCTTGGCCAAAGCTCCAAGAGAAATTCTTTCCACCCAGGAATTAGGAAAAAATGAACAGTATTTGGTGAGCTAGCTTTCAGTTTGACATGCTCCGAGCATCAGGATATGAAGACAGCTGAAAGTGTTCATACATTTAAACGTGAAATTAAAAGCCTGGTCTTTGATTGAAATGTTGCTTACTCCTTTCTTATCTATTTTATTTGCTTTTGTCCTTTTTGTTTGATTTTATCATTTTTAATTCTTCTGTGCATTCGCCTCAAATTGTTTTACTGTTCACATTTCTACTGTACTTTATAAGCGCTATGTAAACATTTCTTGAGAGGTTTAGAAGACACTATTGTCCAATATAATTAATTTTAATAATAATATACAATAAAAGATTGTATATCATGTTGTATTTTAATATGTTGTGATTTTGTGCAGCCGCTACCTTGGGCTAGATCTCTCTGGTAGAAGGGATTTTTGATCTCAGTTGGGACTTTGTTGTTTTCATTGTCAATTTTTTTCTTTTAATCAATAAACCAATTAGTTGTTTGGTCTTTAAAATGTCTAAACTTTTAAATTATTGTAGGTCAGCATTTAAAAAAGCCCAAGATGACATCCGCAAAGTTCATTTTTACCGTCAAAGAGGAGTAAAAAAAGCTAGAAAGTTTTAACATTTAAGACGCTGGAATCAGAAGATTTTGACTTTTTTTTTTTTACTTTTAAAAAATTACTCAAACCAATTATTCAATTGTCAAATTAGTTGCTGATTAATTCAATGGTTGACAACTAACCAATCAATCATTGCGGCTCTACTCCCTGGTAAAACACAGGTTAAAAAATCCAGCTGTTCATAAATGTTTAAGTATTTATTTATGTTTTGTATTCATCAGCAATTATAACTTCTATTGGGACATATTTTGTCGTACTGCAACTGTGTTTAACTATACTGTCGTTCATTTTTTGTTTATACACCATTAACCACTTATGGATGCCTCACAGGAAGAGTTACAGCAGCGAATAAAGACATTAATAAACACTTAAAATGTCCCTTTTATCCGTTTACAACTACATTATAGTGTGTTAGAAAACAAAATCATTACACAGGGGGCAGGGGGTTAAATAAAATTGTCATACACAATGTCTGTAGTCTTTTCCAATCCATTTCTTGTTAAACGTTGACAGCGAGGGCTGCATAAGCTATTGAAATTTTATCCAAATCACAATATAGCCAAGTGCAATATCCAAATTGCAATTTTTTGATAAAGGTAAAATGTGTCACAAGATACCATAATAAATGAAAGTGATTCCCTGTCACAAAAAAAAAAAATCATATTCTTGATGTAAAGGAACATACTTGTTTGGTACAGACCACAACAAAAATCACACTCGTCATTTTTTATTTTTTCTAGGGCTTCCCCTTGAAAGTCGGAGATTCGAATCGTCAGTTCACTGAGATTTCTTCAAGTCTAGCAGTCTGTGCTGTGCAGTGTATTTCTGGGGGCATTTCGGTCCCCAATTTTTGCTGTGAAATGAGCACTTACATACGTGACACTGTAAGGCTACGTGACAACATTATCTTCTCACTTCTGCTTGGTAGTGGTGAATTTACAACTCAAATGGACTTAACACGACACAGTCTCTGGCTTTTGTTTGCTATCTAGCGTCAGCAAAAATTTATGTTGCACATTTCCAGTCCGTTGGTAGCGCCATTAGCATGTTTACCATATTGCCTGAATGCCGCTGTCACTGATTGTCCCACTGAACCCCATTCAAATTTTAATATTCGATATTAAACGACCAAATCTGACTCGACTGACAAAATTCTGAGTTGGGTACAGATTTGTTTTTTCTGTGAAAATGAAATGCAAAAATTACAATTCCCACTAAAATCCTTACTTCATGATTCTGCAGTCACTTTATCTGTCAAAATACTTGCAATATGGTTTTTCTGTGTATTGTGCAGCCGACAACTGACAACTTAATATATTCTTTACAAAATGTAAATGTACAGAGAATGTGCCTCACACAAAAGCTCCCTGCTCATACCATCTTAAACTCTCCCCTGTGTGCGCTCAGTGCGGGTAAAGCCCTGGTGGCAGTCTGTTCTTTGAGCCGTCTGTCTGAGGCTCAGTCTTTAATAAGGTGTTCCAGTCTACAAAGCTCCACTTTACAGTGCAGATGTACAAAAAATGAACTGCTGTCAGTATCAACGGGGCAGGCAATCCAAACACAGGCGGGAGCAACACTTCCCCACTGTCCTCCAAACAGCTGAAGGCAGTTGAGACAAACCAAAACATCCATCCAAACATCCTCTGCTAACAACTGGACATTTTTTTCCAATGGATGACAAAATACACAATTTTCAGTCACTGTACCATTGATTTTGTGAATCGTTCTCATCAAATACTCGCTGTTCAATACGTCTGCACTACCTGTCTTTGTGTAGAAAAGCACTTCCAGGAATAACAACGCATTTCTGATGCGACTGAGCTAATAATAGCAGCGATTTCACTCCCTTATATAATCAGAATTGTAAAGTGAAAAATGCTGCTTTGGAATTTTAATTGGATGTTTTTCAAGTGATGGTAAAAACAACACAGTTATGTTTCTCTTATTGTGCTGCCAGTGAGAGGAAAGTTTGTGGTCGCAGTCAGCTTGAACAAAGTGAGCAGCACAGCAAATTAGCACATTATCACAAATCCATAAAGAATTCAGAATTACAGTAATTACCTACATATTTTTGTGTTGTGTTGCCATGGATTTACATCTCATTGAGCTACTGTGTGGTTGAGACTTATAATACATTACAGGCTTCTTGAGTACACACGCAATGGTGGAGAAAATACCCAAGTCCTTGAGTTAAATACAAAAACAAACACAAGTCCAACAGTGAATTCTAACTTAACATATTTATGACACAAAAAAATATCTGAAAAATAACTTGTGCCTGATTTGTTTTTCCACAAAAGGTTAAGTTCCTTGGTTCAAAATGCCTTAAAAAAAAAAAAAAAAAAATCTTTCTTCCTCATTGAAAAATCCATAATCTATAAATATTTTTCATTATAAAAGTTTAACTTCTAGACACAAGATGTCTCCTACTTCACTGAAAGGTCTTTTCTCAGTGTCTGTGCTCTTAAGTTTCCACATAGCAGTTGTTTGCAGTACCACAAAATACACCGATATGTAAGCTGAACATCTTAAACTCCAGCTGACATTACATTTAATGCTCAGACATACTATCCCCATTGAAAGTCCGCAGATAGCTGCGGTTACACGGATGCGCACGTGGTTCTATTCATAGTACAACTGAGGTTCCTCATCAACCCCCAGCAGTAAACAGCAGGGCTAGGTGGTTAGCTTATCATCTTTTTACTGCCGATATCAGGTGAAACTAAGAAGATGCTGCTGGGTCTGGGGTGAATATCTAATAAATATCCACATTAAAACAAACTTCACAGCAGCGTGGTGGCTTGACGGCAGTGCTTTGGACAGGACTGGAGTTTGGAACAAGAGACTGAAGCATGCCAGCTATGTGTACAGGCCGTGTTCACAAAAACATGGCTGCGTGTGGATGTCTGCGTAGGGGTCAAGACCCCTGCAGACATGGTTCAACGACAACATTTATGTTACGTGGACTAAAGCGGAGCCTCACACATGCAGACACAATGAATTGGCCCTTAGTCATCTCTTTTTAAGGACAACAATAATGTCATCATGTTTTTTAAATCTTCAGCCTTGTGCTGTGGCCTCCATGTCACAGACAGAGCGTGCTGTTGGTGGTATTGAAGTGAGAGCAACACAACAGCATTTAACCGGACTTAACTGACATCTGTAGGTATGTTTACATGCTGTTTAATGTGCTGCAGCTGAGCGGCTAATTAGCTATTTAGCCTGCAAACCAAGGTTAGCAGTGCACTTTTTCCCCGTTGAATGTTTATATGGCTGATCATTCAACAAGCAGGTGCTGGACAAGATCTGTGTTCATGTTTCTAGGTTGGATGAGGAGACTTAAGCTGGGATACTAATGTGGGTTGTTGTGTAGCTGCTGTGTGGCTCAGAGTAGTCTGCCATTGACAGAATGCTGACGTTGCTGTATTATGCAAGATTTGATTGGCTGCATCAAAATGAGGTTTCCATCTAAAGAGATGGGTACTGATACAGTATTCTGCCAAATAATGCAAAACTACAGGGCGCTAACACAAACTGTAAGCATACAAGTATATAAAGTAAACTAAATACAGATTTCACCACTTTTTGTGTGTGTGTGTGTGTCACAAGAGGAACATTGTGCGTATTTACAGGACAGGTCTCATAATGTTGAGACTCATAATTGCACCCAGGTAGCAGTATGCTTTTCTAAATGTTGGCAGTGGGATACAAAAAGGAAGTGTCTTGAGATCTGGATGTAAAGCCTTGGTGCTGTTCCTCTTTCTAAAACTACTAACAGCCACTGCCAGTCGGTAGCTCGGCTGCATCAGCAAACACACTCGTGCGTCAGCTGCAGGTAAAAGCAGCTTGCTCAGCTGGGAAACCACTGAGCCATGGAGGAATACCAGGGAGAGATCACAAACCTCTCAAACACACACACACACACACACACACGCACAGACACACACATGCGTGACATGACGCACCTCATCTCATTACTGCCCAACCTGACAGCTGAATAGCATTACTATAACAGACACCCTCCACTACAGATTTCCCTCCTTTATGAATCGGCCGTCATCATCACGTTATCTGACCCATCATCATGTCAACACTGTCTCACCATGTTACCTGACAACATGCAATTTTCCTTTCCAATCCGCGTTGCAATTTACCCCATACTCCGCATGGTTATATTCTGCATTTTCAGACTACTGGTTTGGTTGTTTTGGCCATGTGGTTAGAGAAGAGCCAAGGCCATCTGTAAAGCACAGCTAGCATGCATTAGCACTCTTGTGGTATAGCAGGGAAACCCATGTAATCCATTTTGATATGTGTGTATAAACATCTACTTCCCAGCCAGTGCACATGCTGTGCTCCCCAGCTGGTGCTCTCACCTTGTTGTTGGGCTTTGGGATTTAACTCGAATGCAGAAAAATCTATGATTACCATGTTTGTTTTATGTGTTGCCACCTGTACTTAAGCACGAACAAACTGCGGATGATTGTGACTTGTGTAAGAACAATAAATAGAATGTATATTTAATTTAAATTAAAAATAGTGACATTTAAGCACCTGTCGTAGTTAATGTAATTTACTCCAGCTCTTCACACTTTGGCATCGCCTCCAAACAATCAATATTTAACTTAATGGTGCCTGAGTTTTCTGTGTAAGTGTAATGGCTTTAAAAAGGTCACAATCAATATGTGGCATCACTCTAATGCCTGTGTAATGAGGCTGCAGTGAAATGATATTGTTTATGTGATGCCATTAAAGTACAGTAATGCTATGAAACTAAGAAAATCAGAGCTATGTCAACAATTCAATTCGTCCGGCTTTCAAAAGTGCAAAAAATAAGCGTTGCAACTCGTTGTTCAGAGTTCAGTTTTTAGGGAATTTTATTGTATATCAGCTAATGTTACTAATATGGGGCTGCAGCTAGCGATTATTTCAACTGTCGATGATTTTCTTGATTAGCTGTAGGTCTATTAAATGTCACAAAATGGTGAAAAATGTAGATCAGTGTTTCCCAAAGCCCAAAACAACACCCTAAAATGTCTTGTTTGGTCCAAAATGCAAATATATTGAGTCTACTGTTGCAGAGAAGCAAAGAAACCAGAAAATATTCATATTTTCCTTTCTTAAAAATGAACTTAACCCGATTAATCCATTATCAAATTAGCTGGCGATTAATTTAACACTTGACAACTAGGGCTGCAACTAATGATTATTTTCATTGTCGACTAATCTGTCGATTATTTCTTCGATTAGTCGACTAATCATTTTATCGAAAAATGTGTTAAAATGTTGAAAAATGTCGGTCTGTCTCTCCCAAACCCCAAAATTATGTCATCTAATGTCTTGTTTCATACTCACGCCAAAGGGTTTTAGTTCACCGTCATGGGAGAGTGTGTAAAGCTGCCAATATCTATCGTAAGAAGCTGCAATGAGAGTGTTTTGGGGTACTTTTATAGTACTTTTCTATGAAAAATGACTCAAATCGATTAGTCGACTACTAAAATAGTCACCGATTATTTCAATAGTTGATTAGTCATCGATTAGTCGATTAATCATTGCAGCCCTACTGACAACTAATCGATTAATCCTTGCAGCTCTACTAAAATAGTGTCTGTTGTATTTTTATTTTGCCTACAATGCTGCTTCTTTGCAACTGTCACAGGCTTACGTTCAAGAAAAAGAGGACATAAGTCATTTCAACAGCCCACAGTTAAGCAAACAATTTCAGCTTGGCTTGCAGAAATCTTATTTCCAACTTGACCTGGGTTGCCCTGTGCTGCAAAGTGACAGACATCAGATCTGACACCAGCATTGCAGCTAATTACACAACAGGAAACCACATCACGAGCAAAGCCGCAAATCAGTCAAGGATGACAAGAATGTTTCAGCAAGCATCGTGCAGGTCTGTTTGCATATTGACATGAGCAGAGTGCTAGGCTGAGGTAATTTTAGCAAACAATATATGTTACATGTCATTCTATAGCCACATCATACCAATAAAATGCACCTATCTACATTTGCCTTCTTCTATTATCACCATAAACATAATTATAAAGAGGTAGAATTATCTCTAATCACTGCTTCTCTCATGCTCAATATATTAATAAAGAGATTTAAATGAGGACAGATGGCAGCATTATTTGTTTTTTCTTGACATTCCTCTGAACCACCAAAGGCTGGACAACAGTACCAACAGGAAATATTGTTCTTTCTATAGCCAACATCTTGCATCAAGGTCGCCGTGTAATAGGCCCTGACAAATGTCAAACCCATTACATAATCTCCTGAGCTGTATCATTATAAGCATATGGCTCTAACAAAAAGCACACTGCACTTGAGCGGTATGAGAGCCTCCAGCTTAGTGGCTTTTATATGGCGCGAGTCACAATACAGATTCCAGATCTGCTCTTTGCAATTTGAGTTGTTGTCTTTTGCAATGCTTGTTAACTTTAAATTTAAAATAAGACAATCAACATTTGCTTTTCTTTACAGAAGCTGCCTGAGATCAATTCTCCTCAAAAACATACACCCCTCACATATCAGTTAATATCCATTATTGCCTTTAAAATGACTACAAACTAGTACGCCTTCATACGACTAATAAGAACCATTATGTGATTCTTGGTCCGTTACAGGCCTATTATGGGAAGAGCCAGGGCGAAGAGCCAAGCAATTCAAGGGGTGGAGGAAGGAGGTGGAGGAAGGAGGAGGGATTATTCACCATTCCTGTTAACCCTCAGTGTTATCTTAAGGTTTATACAATGACACGTTCTTAACACCAGCCACCTTTGCAGAGTTGTGCGAGAAATGTCACCGCATGTCAGCTTCAAACGGTCTCATTCCCCAGCCCAAGGCAAGGACAGGCTGGTGTGTAACTGAACATTTATCAAATGAAAACTGTGTGGATTTTTTTTTTTTTAGGTCCGTGGTTTTCTTCCTTGGGGATAAAACCATTTGTATCTTGTCCAAAGAGTTTTTTCTTCAAGACAAGCCAAAGCACGGAGCTCCTCTGTTTGGCATCAAACCAACTTTAAGCATTCGTATTAACATGGAAATATCTAAAGCGACTATTCTGGAGCCAAATGCACCATGTGGTCCTGGACGGTGGATGTCTTTAATATGACTGTAACTGTGCTCAGGCATTAAAACATGAGGTCTGCTGTAACTCTTTACATGGAAGAGGAGCAAAGGTCACTGAGTGTGTGTGATCTCAAATGACTTTATACATATCACACCAAAGAATCCTGATGATGCAACCAAGATATTTTCATTTAGCCAGCATTTTCCTTGAGTTGACAAGTTATATGTGGAGATCTTCTTGAAAATATCCAAACAGATTTGCACTTAAATCTAACGTCACATCACAAATGACATTTTCCAGTCCATACAGATGAACACAGCTGCACAACGCAAGGACAGTTCACACTAAATCAAAACCTTCAGTTGTGTTTCCTTGCAAAACTGTGAAAGGATGACATGATAAATGCAAAGATTTTGGGGGGAGGGACAGATCTCTTTGGGTAGGCAAATACATTTTATGAATGGGAAAACTGGTTCACATTTAGCAACACGGTTCAACAGACCAAACGGCAATAACATGTGGCCTATTTTAAGAATCATGCCAAACAGCAGTGGCCCTACTGCACTTAATGGACTGTAGCAAGACGTACAAAAAATAAAAATCGCACTCACATCACAGCCATTTATTAGCCTCAATCAGACTGTTCTCAAAAGGTGTGACGTGTGGAAAAAGAGTATAAAAATAAATGAGAAATTCATAAAAATTAAACTCAATATATAAATTTAGCTGTAAAATATAATTATCAATTATCTATATCAAAAGACAATCTAAATGTGTCTAGCTATCCCTTTCCTTTTAACATCTCTGGGCGTACTGGACCTATTTGTTGGGTAATGTTGCAAATGAATGGGCACAACTGTTTATGGTAATATTTAATTTATATATGACGGGTGAATCAATGTTATAAAGTATTTAATTTGTCTAGAATTTTGCCACAACAGATACAAGGTGTCTACTTTTAAGACCTTAAAAAGATCATTTTAAACAAATTAAAGCCACATTTTTGGACAAATTATCTTTTAACGGTTCAGTGGTAGGGTTTCTAAATTTCTAACATCAGTGATGCGGATTTTCATGCAGAAGAGCTTGACTAATCTTGACATAAAAATAAAGATATCTCAAATAACATTATACATGTCACACCAAAGGATCCCGGTGATGCACCCAAGATATCTTCAATTAGCCTGCGTTTTTCCTGAGCTGACAAGTTATCTGTGGAGATCTACTATAAAATATCAAAGCAGATTTGCATTCAAATCGTCCAGTCAAGAATGACATTTTCCAGGCTATACAGATGTCCACAGCTGCACAATTCCAGAACCATCAAAGAGTGGCTATCTCTTTCCCTTCAACATCTCTGGGTGTATTGGACCTATTTGGTGGGTAATGTTGCAAATAAATGAGCACGACTGATTATGGCAACATTTAATTTTTATGTAAAGGGTGCATCAAGTTATAAAGTGCTCAGTTTGTCAAGAATTTAGTCGCTGGGTTAGCCACAACAGATACAAGGTGTCTACAGGTACCAGACATTTAAATTTAATGCTTTTAAAGACCTTTCCAACATAATTTTTAACCAATTTAGGAATGATTTTTGGACAAATCTTGTTTTTAAGGTTCAGTGGTAGGTTTAAAGATTAGTGACATCAGTAATGCGGACTTTCACGCATTCATTTTGACATAAAAATATGGATAAATTAAATTAAATTGAGACCACAGAAATTTACAACTACTTAATGCCTTTTAAGCGCTGATATTCATACAATTGAACTGAAGACATTTAGAGACGTTTTACTGACCTGTCACCCTCAGATGTTAATCTGTGGTTATTTTATCAATTTAAAGTGTCTCAATTGATAAAACAAAATCATTTCTATATAAAGATATCAATATTGTGATATAAAAATACATATATAATGACTTCAGGGCTTTATATATAGGTACATCCCCTTCAATTATGAACAGGCTATGGTTATGGCTCATTAAAAATAAATGTGCACACATATTTTTATGCAGGAACACTAGTACAGAGAATTTTTAGCAGCCATTCAGTTAAAATAATATGTTCACAGCACAACAGGAATAAAACTATTTCACCAACACATGCAAGTGCAATTCTTCCAACATGTATTGCTAAACTTCTGCAGGATAAAAGGACTATGGCTTGTGCAGTATGGACTGGAAACACTGAGTGATAATGGAAGATAAGTTGGCAGGCGAGCGGGCTGCAGATAGCAATCCAAGACAGCCTGCGTGAAAAAAAAATCACATGGCTGACTGTAAACAAAGCAGTTATGCAACAATCTGAGATTCATGCACACTGCCAGGAGGCACTCTGACCCACTATCAACTACCCCTAACTGCTGTGCACAGGGTGAGCTGCACATAGGTCAGTGTGAGAGGGGAGGGACGGCCACTATTGGAGCCCGTTTAGACGTTTAGGGCTGGCTGCCTGGTGGAGCCCATCCCCCCTAATGTGACTCATGTTTCCCCGCTCAGTGTTGCCTGCTTCCCGCACAGAAGGGGGCGGGAAGGGGAAAGAAGCGCCATAATAATGTTGTTTAACACGCACCCTTGCAAACAGTAAATTGAGACGCGTTCACGTGCTGTCATTCATTTAAAAAAGCAACACGTTCATTAGCCGTGTGAAAAGTCAACCACTACTCTGAAAACTTAAAGAAGGAGCTGGGGATGCTGATGTTGACACGGGGGGAAAAGTAGCTCACTAGGAGGACATCCACACATCTCACATTGTGCATCTCTGAGTGTGCAGAAAGCCAAACTGCACAGAGGTTGGTGAGAACAACAAAGTCAACAACAACGTGGCATTTGCGTTGATGACAAACCAAAGCAAAAAAAGCAGCACACGGCAGCAGGGAGATACTGTAATCATAATACGGCTGTGCAAATGAGAGAAGGTGATGCTCTGATTCCTGCCTTGCAAAGAGCAAGAAAACACGTCACACCGCATGGCTCTTTATTTGTTGACAAGCCAAACTCAAGAGCCGGATGGAAATCGGTGGCTAAACAGGCCGGCGCTGCGGCAACCACTTGCCCCTCTAGCAAGTTGTCTTGCCGAAATTTCGGGGCTAGCTCGCAAGCTAATGGCTCTGCTAGGCTATAATGTAACTGAGGAAGAGAGAGAAAGCACATTCACCTCCGTTAGCCGCTAACGCCCATCCCCCAACCAACCAGTCTTCCCTGTCTGTGTCCACCATCTTTAATCTGTGCTCCGTCTCCCTTCCCACCGCTCAAAACACGACAAAAACACAAGGCACTCACCTTTAGCGCACATCGCCGAATCGATTGTCACCTTCCGAAATAATAAATCGATTATCGTTTTAATATCGTGCGTATTTTAATATTGAAAATTGGCCGTGCGAGCGGAACCGCGCCTTGAGAGAAGAGCAGCAATCCTAAACCGCCATCTGGTGGTATTTTCCTCTCTGTGATGCAGCGGGAGCGGCGCAGCCTCAGACCGAGACACAGCTGCCCCCTGGCGGACACACCGGGCTGCGGCGGACGCGCGCCTCGGGGGGGCGAGCATGGCGAAGGGAGGGACCGCAAGACCCCGCCAGCGCTACACTCACGGGCGCGCGCACAGGAGCAGAGAGACTCCCCTCCTTCTCCCTCAGTTCAATTATGATTTTGACAAGAATGTGTGATTAAAAATACTACATCCAAAGCACTATGGAGGGTGTAAATAATCACAACAACAACAAAAACACAAACACTGATTAGACTACATTTTGGAATATTACACACACATTACAACAGGACATCAGGGGCGTAAATACACACAGTGCAGCCAGTGTGATTGCACTGGGGCCCCTGGGGTGGAGGGTCCCGTAGAGAGAGAGTGGGTCAGATTGCCACCTTGGAAATATACCTGTGCTCAAAGAAAAACGATTAAAAAAAAGACTATTATTAATTGAAAACTGTGCCATAAATGTCCTCAATGCCTTTATTTTTTATAAATAGTCAGCAGCTGTCTTAAACAAAATTATATGCGTTTCTATATAAGCTATAAAATCTACAAATATACTGTAAAAATATTCAATTAAATTATCATTTTTCTGACTTTCTTTGACTTTTTTTTTTTTTTTTTGTCAGACATGCAGTGATGATTGCTGGGTAATATGTATGTCGATGTTATCCAGTGTCAAGACAACACATGTAAAATAGTGTGCACTAGGGCCCGCCATAATGGTGTGCACTGGGGCCCCATGCCACAGCAGGACATTCAAATATCATGCAACTACTATGAGTTTAAATACATCACAAAATTCTATAGTAAATGGGTAAGATGGGGGAAGATGCCGAAGATGCCCCGACCCCTCTGATTCCCCTCCATACCAATATATGGCATGAAATCTACTCTCTACACTTGTAGTGAATTGTGACATTTAATCTGAGTTGTTGTATTCTTGAGATTTAATCCATCAGAACTGATTTAGGGTAAACTCATTTAATTTTTTGTCAGACCGGAAAATAGTGCTGTATGTACTTATGTTAAGTTGTACACAAAAAGCTTTGATATATATGATGGCATGGGATTTATGGGGAGAGTCATTGAATTTATTTTCAGTTTAGTTTATTTTCAGCCCGTCTTCAGTGGCTCCCTGTGGCTTTGTCCAAAAAAAAACAAAAAACATATGGAAATGAATAATGGGATTTTTATTATTATTATTTTTTTAGCATTTAGCATTTCATTTCAACCAAACAGCCCCCGTAGAAAGTGACCGAAAACCCCCAGGTCCATCCTGCCTTAAAATATTATTCAGTTAAATTATCCTGTATATACTCATATGTGACTTTTCATAGATCAAAGTAGTATTGTAGAGTTTCAACAGCCTGCTAGCATTATCAGCTAACTAGCTAGCAATCATTAGCATGGCTAGCTAGTTGCAATTAGCAATATTTTTAGCAAGCTTGCTGAAGGAAGACATCCTGAAATAAAAATGATCAGCCTGAAGAGAAGGCTTCAAGGATTTAAAATAATCCAGTAATGGGATCACGACTGGGATTTTAATTTGTTTTATTTAGTTAGATAGCTCATTATTAGCTTGGGGGCATCCTTCCCTGATACTAACTGTAACAACAAAATTAGCTGCTGCACCAATTTATTTCCCCAGTGTGTTGGTTTATGCATCTTCATCTTTCACATGCTAAAATCATTTCCATTTAAAAAAAACCAAACATTTACAGTAAATTGATTTTGTTCTTTTTAATTGTAATTGTATTTAAACACTGTATGTTGTTGGTCATTGTTGCTTTTTATATATATGTTTACATGTACACCAAATCTTTAGCCCTACTTGTATGCACAAAGGCATGGGTGGATTATGAGACAAAAGGCCCCTGGGCACAAATATACAAAGGGCCCCACCACCTCTCCTACACAGGAGCAAGACTCACAGACTTTTGTGTCTTGTTGTAATTGTTTTTGGTTCTTTTGAAGAATTTTGTGTCTTTTTTTTTGGTTGTATAGTGTGTCTTAATAGTTGTTTTGTGTGTCTTTGCAGTTGCTTTGCATTTCTTTGTGGTCTTTTTGTGTCCCTTTGGGGTCATTTTGAGTCTCTTCCTGGTCGGTACGTGTTAAAATAAGTGCCATTTTGCAGGTGAAGGCCAGGGGAGCCCCTTACACTTTTTGCCCATGGTCTTGTGCCTAGTAAGCCTGTTCAGTTATCCATCCATGTGCATAGGCCTAATAGTTCTACGTTTATTTTTTACCTCTTTTTGTCCTTCTCTGTAGCTGAATTCCCTTCTTCCTGTTAATATTTCTTGGAACTGTGTAAAGCTGATAATTTTAGCACTGTCTCAACCACCCAAAATCATGCTGCACCAGGGACAAAATAGAAACCCAATTCCAAAAATAGAAACATGATTTTAACACGTTTGTTGCAGCAGTACATCACATTCATATTTCCATCAGAGGGTTATGCAGCATATTAGCTCTGACAGTTTTATGACCTTATGATGAAAACCAGCTAAAGCTTATGTTATTTACCTCACCTCATGCGTTCATCCATGGCAGGGGTCAACTTCCTGTTTGATACTTGCCCCGCCCACCTTTGTGATGTGACACCAATGAGGGCATGCAGTAGTGATTGTGTGGTTTCACAGAGAGGGTTTAGCAAAAAACGTTTTTATTCCCACCCATTAAGCGAGAAAATAAACCCTGTATAATTGTACTGTCCAATTTAACCTCATGTCCAAATCACCCTCAATTCACCCTACATTTAGAGCAACTTAAATTCCTTGTAGTGTGTACACATACTCGACTAATAAAGTGTCTTTTTTTTTATTTTGATATATTGCTTACATGTATGAGCTTTAGGGCTAACAATCATTTTCAGTGTTGATAAACCTGTAGGTCATTTTCTCTATTAATCTATGAAATATCAAAAAGTATTGAAAAACACATGTTGCCTTATTTGGAAATAGGTATTCAGAGGTTTTTATTGTCCGACCAACAGTCTGAAACCCTAACCTGAGGAAGAAAAGCAACAAAACTTCACATGGTTTTTAGTGGAACTATTATGCTGCTGTCTTGGCCAGGACTCCCTTGCAAAAGAGATTCTGAATCTCACTGGGACTATTTCCTGGTAAAATAAAGGTTAAATAAAATTAGAGAGGCTAGAACCAGTAAATGTCAGGTATTTTTGCTTTCAATTAACTAATCAAGTGATCAACTAATAATTTCAGGTCTAATGAACTAACTGTGGATCACATGTCTGCATAGATACACTAGAGTTTTCAGGGTAATATTTCCAAAACTGACAGGACACGGCTGAACAAAACAATTCAGAGTCACAATAATGCATTCATGACCTTTCACCTCTGATGTTTCTCCACCTCTATTTTCCCTTTCTCCCCCTCTGCCTCTCTACCTGAGACAGAGGGGGGAGAAAGAAAAGAGTGAGCACGTGCACGTGGGGAGGGGGGGGAAGAGAGGGGGAGATAAAACAAAAAGAAAATTCTTTTGTTTGCATTTAAAAAAAAAAATCTTTGTATTGGATAAGGCAGTGACGCACAGACACACACAGACACACAAACACGTGCACACACACACAAATGTACCGGGTGGTGTTTCATCTGACAGACGCACTGTTGTTTGCCATAGCAACAGCACGTCTTCCCCATAAAAGCTTAAGCCAGATCCTCCCCTCAGGGTTATTTCACAACAACACACACACACACACACACACACACACCAATATTCAGACACTGTTATCCTCTAATGTTTGGTGAAATGATGTAGGCTATTCCACAGGTGTTGTGTGTATCGAACAAAGGTAATACAATAAAAAAAAGAAGCTGCCCCCTTTTCCATAATTCCTGGGAACATTTTGTAACAACACACCAAATATAACAAAGATATTGTAAAACAGTCTGTTCTGCTCTTGCTGAATACTCACTTCTACACACACAGAAGCCATATTCACATATGATAACCTGTCTGGAACCGTTGAGTAAAGCAAGGGTGTAGATTTAATGTCCATATTGGGGTGGACAAATTTTAAACGTCAAATACTTCACTCTAGGTAGTGACCGAAAGAATGACATTGCGAAATGAGTTTCCTGCGTGGGGTGGCTGGGCTCAGCCTTAGAGATAGGGTAAGGAGCTCGGACATCTGGAGGGAACTCAGAGTAGAGCCGCTGCTCCTTCGCATCGGAAGGGGTCAGTTGAGGTGGTTCGGGCATCTGATCAGGATGCCTCCTGGGCGCCTCCATTAGATGCGTTCCAGGCACGTCCCACTGGTAGGAGAGCTAGAACACGCTGGAGGGATTACATATCTCATCAGGCCCGGGTATGCCTTGGGGTCCCCCAGGAGGAGCTGGGGAGAGGGATGTCTGGGGTGCTTTGCTCAGCCTGCTGCCTCTGCAACCTGGCCCTGGATGAGCGGAGGAAAATGGATGGATGGACACTTTATTTCCTGCATTCTGGTTAATTTCATGCACTAATTTGAGCCTTTTCTGCATTAATTGATGGTGGAAATGTCTTTGAATCTTCTATTACGTTATATTTTTATTGAGGGAGACAAATGCACATGCCCCACCCCCCCTCAATATCTACACCCATATGGTCAAGTGGTTTGCTAAAGGCTATTTCAGTGAAAGCCTCAGTGATTCTCGGCTACTGTCAACATCGTCTCAGTTGCTCTGGAGATGAGAACCAGTGGAATAATTCACATTTATGCTGTCTTGAGGTTCTCTGTTGATCCCCGCAAAAGAATAACATCATCTTTTCTCATTCCTCTGATTTTACCAAGACGTCAGAGGTCAGGAGCAGAGAGAACAGCAACACCGGAATAAACAGGAACTCAGTGTTTCTCTCAGATCAAGTCAGCAGGTCGGAGCCTTGCCAACATGGTGGGTGATCTGCTCATCAGTAGCCTGTACCATCTTGTTGCCTTTTTAGTTTATTTATACATGATTCGGTACAGCTGGAGGAAAGTCAAAAAGAGTTTCTTCTCGTGTACTCAGATGGTCCTGCTCAGGGAAAGTCCTCCTCAGGAGCAAATTACATTGTGTGCGATAGCAAATGTACACTCAGTTCTTAGAATACCAGAATTACAAAGATGTAAGAAAGTGGGTCAGAGCAGCAGTGTGCACAGATTACCATCATGTCTTAGTGCAGAAAAATATGAAATTGAATTACATGAGTGCCAGAAATGAATGACTTTGCAAGGCAGACGGAGGATCTGGTGCCTGAGGGGATGGTGAAATATCTGTCTGTTTTATTTACAATACTTGACACGTGGTTCAAATAGCTGAACATGCATTTTATCCCTGCCCTGTGGACATAGCACTATATTTAAAACATGTACCTCTATGACAACACATCACTTTTGAGCCCAGCAATACGATTATCGTACCCTCTGGCTCTTGACCCATACTATACACTTAATTAATGCAGGATTTTATGGCTGTCATCGATCTCACTTACACACACTGACTCACAGCAGTGATGTCGTATAAATAAACAAATATTCCTGAGCGGATAAATGATATAGCCTCGCTGAAAATACAGATCCATAACTTTGCATATTGAACCTCCTACATCGCTCTGAGAAATGCAGCATTCTCTCCTCATTTAGATCTGTGCGATTACACAACCAAGCCTTGAAAACAAGCTCACACATAAAACCGCTTATGAGATTCTGTCTGGCTGTTTATCCTCTTGTCTTGTTCATTTTTCCTATGTTCAGACAGACAAAAAGAGGGCTGTGTCTGTGCAGGGTGTTGCATCACGTTGCAGTGTTTGACCGTGGGGTTTTCACCTTTCCTTTGGTCCAAAAAAATCCTCAACATTTACCGTCTCAGCCTCTCAAAGTCACTCTGCAGACGCTTGCCCAGGTAAATCTGTCTGAAATGTACCCACTGTTTAAGCTCACGGAGGCGTTTCACTGAGACTGCACCTTACTTTTTAAGTATGCATGGTGCAGTGTTGAGTTACATAACCGGTAGACTTTCCTTGGGTGTCTGCATCAAAACGTCTGGATCCATGTCGGTGTTCTCCTTGCCCCAGTTTTCAGAGTTTGGGATGCAGATTTTGAGAAACTGTGGCATGCATACGCACGCAAACATGGTCATGCGTGAATGCACAGACGCTCAATCACAGCATCCGCCGTCATCTGAAAACTTTTCCCGGGGCTGTAACCATGGCAACAGAGGCTGCATCAGCGGAGCAAACCCTTTTAGACTGTCAAGGTAATCACAGGTTATCACTCAAATAGTGGAGAGTGGTGACAAACATCTACATCTGTGGGAAAACACAGGGCCCGGGGAGGCTTTGATGATGGCTCATTTCAATCCTTGTCTCTTTATTTAGGCTGAAACACTCATTTGACGTGTTACGCAATAAAGGTCTGTTTTATTCTTCGCCTCATCTCCGGGGTTGTTGACTAACAGAGAGGTTTTACGTGGCTGTTACACGCCTCTTCTATTTTTAATTCCCTCTGACCTTGCTAGCAGCGCTTTCACTCCAGAGGTTTTTTCTTTCTAACCTCTCTGACACCCTGTTTCTGACTCCACATGTCTCTCCCCGCCTCTTCCTGCCCCCTCCCCCCTTCCCCTATCCCCTCCTTTCCACCACTGTGGTAATGCAAAATGTATGAGAGGTAGAGTGCTGTATTAGCTGTTTGCAAAAAAGCATCACAGTCTATCACAACCTCACTTGTGAACCAGGCAGTCATCGTCCGTCACATCCACCTCCATCACTGGAACACACACACAGATGGAAGTGGACAGAGCCAAGTTTTTTTGCTGCAGTATGTGTGTCATACACCACCAGCCCAGGCTCCTAATTTCCGAAGATCCTCATCTTATCCCCATCTTCATCTCAGCAGAGGTGATTTTTTTTTTTTTTTTTTTGCTTTTCTTTTTTGACTCCCCTGTTCCTCTCCTCCACCGCGGAGGCCCGGTGATGAATGTGTCCTGTCTGCAGTTGCAGTTCACTTATTTCTGCTCTCATCAGCTCCTGCTGTAATGAGAACAAGCGCTCAGACATCCAAGGACCCGAGCTTTGAATAATGACATCCTGTTTATAGTTCATAAACACTGAACGCCCAAAACAGACCTATTTAATAACCCCGAGACAGTGTGAGGAATATTAATTGATGCTGAACAGAAATCCATATCAGGCAATACCCCCTGTTTATTTATTGCAGAAATCCCTACACTGTTAATTAAACTGTTAAAATGGAAAATTTGTGTCTGACGATGCTAATTTCTGACTGACAGACTGAGAATCATGATGCCTCGTGTCAAACAAGCGTGAAATTGGCACTCCCCAACCTAAATGTGCTAATGTGTGTGAGTGTAAGTGAAAAACAGGAATAAATACACTCTCAGAAATAAGAGTTCCAATGGGGTTCTTCCTGAGGGGCTGAGGTTGTGCCCAAAAGCATTTGCTTCTGAAAAAAAGGGGCTCACAATGGCTCTTACAATGTCGGCTCTTCCTATTATTGTGGAGGACAATTCATTGTGTGTGATTTATCCTGGCTTCATAGTAGAGGAATGCTCCGCTCATAGGCTAATTTATACAGTGTAAAACTCCACAAGCTTGTGCTAATAACGTTAGCATGTTGTATTTGTTTGGAAAACGTGTTTAGTATAAGACAGTTGTTTTGTTTCTGAACCCTGTGAGCTGTGATGGAGCTGAATTTTGTAACATTACCCAGGGCCGGCTTAAGGCATAGGCGATATAGGCGGTCGCCTAGGGTGCCACATTGTCTGGTGGGCGCTAGGAAAAAAAATAAAATAAAAAAAAATAAAATAAATAATAATAATAAAAATTCGCCAGTGGGCATCCATCTTATTTTTTTCCAGAGGTAACAAATTAACAAATACAGAAAAAAAGATAGAAAGAGAGAAAGCAAGAAAGAAAGAAATACACTTTGCACCCCTGTTCCTCAAAATTTTTCATCTGCCCTATCCCTGCACCTGTACTCTGCGCACTGAGAGTGGGGGATGGGTCACCGTTTGATGCCCATCCGTGACAGCCCAAGTCTGTGTCAAAATCTGGTCAATGAAAAGGTCCAAGCTTTTAGGTGCGGGAGGAGGAGAAAAAGAAAGTCCGATATCTGTCGTCTGTCTTATGTTATCTTTAAAATGCTGTTCTGTGTGTAAAGTTGTTAGATGTTTCATTCGTTGCAGCTAGCTAGCTAAGTAGCAATAAAGCTAATGCTACATAATAATGCTACGATAGCTACTGGACTCAGATAACATTACAGATTGAAGGATATGAGACTGAATGGCAAGCCAATAGCTAGCTATCCGGATAACTGCTCCTTCTTTTGCTGAAATTTCGCTGACAAATATCAGTGATAATGGCTAACACTAACTTATCCACAAAAACAGATTTCTGCACTGGCTTGCACCAGAGATGTGAGCACACTTGGCATTGTAGCACATTGTAGTAAGATAATACTGGATTACTGGGTTGCAATTTGGCTAATAGCCTATTAGTAATTAGACTAAAGAAGAAATGATGCTGTGTGGCAGAAAAAACGCCGTTTTACTACTATTAGTGAGTTCTGTGACATTTTATGATTTACACCTACCCCAGCAGCACTTTATGTCTTGAAACCATTGTGGTTCCTGATGTTTGTGTCCTCAGTATGTCAATGTATCTAGAATCCTTTTAATCATTTCATTTTACTTATGTGCTGCCATAGTTTATATCTTTAACATCATTTCATGCCATATGATACCACATGATCTGCCGAAATTATTTTTTTCAACCCTACTGCAGCATCAAGGCTGTAGTAGTGATTCACAATATCTCCGTCTCCTGAAAACATGACCGTGAACAATGAGTGTTGTGGGTCTTTAAGAGCGTCACGATGCCCAAGGCTGCTGGACGTGGTTCCCTTAGTCCCAGGGTAACCTGTTAAAATTATTCAAACCATGACTAATTGCAGAGAGAGATATGGGTAATGTAGTCAGTTACTATTAATAGAGCCCACTTTGTGTCATATTTTACAGGTTGGAAAGAGAGGATGGAGAAAGTAAACATAGAGACATTAAGTGAGAAATCTTTGGGGAAAAGAGCATGCAGTGGTCAATGCTTGGTTTTGGACTAAAAACAAATATCTGTAGTAGTAGAACAACAGTTTCCAGGTCGGCTAAAAGACGCAATGCGCCATCTTGCGATCTACTGTTTGCTTCCATTGGGCGTTATGCATTGCCCTCTGCTGATGATGCATCCTCGATTACAGTGGTTCTGATCTAAACTGGTAAATATGTAGGCTGGTCCACTAAATCGCACCAAAATTCCAAGAGTCCTGACTATCCCCGGGTCAAGAACTAGAGCTAATTTGTCGGAAAAGGGGTCTGGGTGGGACCATTACACTATAGCAGAGACTGTTGATAAACCGGGATGGCCCACTTTAGATTAATTTCCTGTATCTGTGTCAAGTGGGTTTTGCCACTGCCTTGCCCCTGTTGGAGACTAGCGGTGGATCTGAGTCCATTCATCCCAATGAGAAAAGTGAACATGAGTGTATGACCGTTTCCTTCACCCCATAGTCACTAAGGTAAATCTCCCATCCATCCCTCCATCCATCCCTCCATCCATCCATCCATCCATCCATCCATCCATCCATCCATCCATCCATCCATCCATCGTGTTCTGGACCTACCCAGAGGCCTCCTACAGTGGGACGTGGCCAGAACACCTCTAACAGGAGGCACCCAGGAGGCATCCTGATCAGATACCCAAACTACCTCAACTGACCCCTTTTGACGCAACATGATCTTACACTTGGTTGATAAGGTGTTGTATTGTTTTAAATTTGATTTGAAAAGTTTACAACTTTTCCAAATGAAGTGGCGGTATGCCTGGATCAGACAATCATGCCCACTTAGGAGGTACCTTTAGTGCCGCCTATATTGCATTCTCTTATGTTATGGAGCATCTTTGATTATAGAAGGGTTCTCTGTTGAACTTTTCATAGTGACTTCTGGGTGGAACCTTTCACAGATGGTTCTAGATATAACCCTCTGACAGGGTTCCAGGGGTAACTTTCATAAATGGTTCATCCAGGAGCAATATAGGCTTCTTCTATAGGGACAAGCCAAAGAATCCCATATGGCTCTAGTTAGCACCTTTTTTTCTAAGAGTGTAGTGAGTGTTTGAGAGGCAGATTGACAAAGAAAGATTCACTCAGGAAAAAACAGCACATACTGGAAAATGAAAAACCCAAAGTTTAAGCTGCCTCTCCGTTCTTCGCCATACTCTATAATTCATTTCATCCTGACCAGAGACGGAGCGAGGGAGGCAGACAGTGCAGAAAGCTTCTTGAGTTTGGTTCTCACGCGTGCTTGAATTCATTAAAAATCTCTCTGCCTCTCCCGTACTCTCCATCCATCCATCGTCTTCCTTTTCCCTCCACTACACCGCTCTCATTCCACCCATTTGCCTCCCTCCTTCACCCTCTTCCTCCCCCTTGTCAGCTCATCTCTGCTTCCTTTAGCATATCCTTATCACAGCAAGTCACCAACTCCTCCCCGGAGGCTGCGCCTCCGAGTCTGGATATGATGAACCCATTAGCCAAAACCTGGCCTGCAGAGTAGTCGATGGGATTTAAACAGCGCCCTAAATAGCTGGGTCCGATGTACTCTTATTCACCGTAACCATGGAAACACTAGATATTCCTCCTCATCCTCAGAGAAATAGCCTAAAGCAAATGCATGTCTGAGATAGAGAAAGGAAGAGAGAAAGAAAGAAAGAAAGAAAGAGAGAGAGAGAGAGAGAGAAAGAAAGAAAGAAAGAAAGAAAAAAATAACAACATGTAGTTAAATTCTCGACCACCATGCATCTCTTCGAGGAGGATGACCAAATAGCCCCAGGGACACTACATGACCAAATTAACTTTTTCTACCAGCACTCCATTTGCTCCAAGTTGAACTCATTTCTAACTGTCAATTTGGGTGGCATTTTCCAGGGCAATTATGTCACATCATCTCGGTTGTGTTGAATAAATAAACAGTACATATTTAGAGTCTGACACCCCTGATATACATAGCACTGTTTGTGGTTTTTAAGGAGAACAGGGCCCCTGAGAGTAAGATCAAATTCTGCGTTCTGCATTAGATGAGGCAGGGTGAGCTGTCTTTAAAATATGCAAAAATGAACATCCATAATCCCTGTTGTATTCCTGCATGTTCCTACTAGACATGAGATTTTGAAAGCACCATTGCATGGCGATACATTGTTCTGTGAGAATGGGCTTTAAATGGGTCGCTTCATTTAATTCACATTAAAGATTAGGTTTGATTTTTGCAGTAAACCTCATCCTCTGCAGGGAAAATCCAAGTTTTAAAGGTGCTGTGCAAATAGACTTGGATTTCTCAACCACATGGTACTACTTCAACAACTGAAAAATGCACTTATCAACATTTTTACATCAATAATGGTCAATCAATCAATCAATCAATCAATCAATCAATCAATCAATCAATCATCAATCATCAAATGACTGTGTAATGTGGAGGGGGTCACATACCCACAGAGAATTATTATCTGACTCTGCAGCTCTCCTCAGGTTTATGGAGCATTTTTGCATCTGTTACATCAGGTCATTGTTTTGGTTTTATGGCCTGCAACTTTTGGTTACTACTATTTTGGTTCAATCTCACCCATAGACTGTAAACAAATAATGGGTGTAGCCACGGTGATGTCATCCATTGGTTTGTGGACTGCTGTTTTGAAACCTCAAGTCTGGCATTTAAAGCCCAATTCAGACCAAAGATTTGCAATGAGATGAGTTGAAGCAGGCAACTATTTGCAATGCAGCAATCTGCAACTTTCTAAAAACCTGCCGGTTCACACCAATGCAACTAGATGAGACAGTGTATCATCTCTATGCAACTACTCTCTTTACTTCCGTTCTGATTTCCAGCTTTTCAGGCTTATTTTGTGGCTGAATATAATTTGTAGCTTCCTAAAATATGAATAAGGATATATATAGTGAGGTACTGGCTACAGTTGCATTTGTAGCTGTAATGAAACAGGGGCATAAGCACATACAGCGAGCAGCAGCAGTGACCCATTGTCTGGCACCGGCACACATTGGAACAGAAACAGAGGGCTTGGCGGGAATGGAGCACCTGCCACAGCAAGCGAACATGCCGTCTGCAGTTATTTGGACTTGACCAGTGGACTTCACTACACACCAACTGGCTGTTGAAACAGGTGACGAGCTTTATGTTCTAAAACCCACTACCAGTGATTTTACCAGCTGTGTTGCAGGTGACACCATCAGCTGCTTGAGTCAAGGTCAGACTGGCCAGTTCACATCACTACAACTTTTCTCTGCAACGTTCTAAATTGGTTTCGTCTTGTCGCGAAGCTGGGTTTTAAGACCACTTTTGGACAAGAGGCTGAAGATAACCCTGAAGCTAGCTGCTAGCTCGGTCAAGACATGGTTAGGGGAATTACAGCTATGGTTAACTGTGATAATACTAATGCTAGTGCGCATTTTTGATAGCAAAAAAGAAGCAAATACCTGACTCCTTAGAGGTCTTAAAATGCAACCAAATGCTAAACAAGACGTTTATATATTACAATTAATTTTCATAAACTGAAAACACACTGATAGCAATAGCTATGACTCTGATCTAGGGTTACGCTATGGTTGCATTATCTAACCAATGTTGTCGCTGTGGTAGTGACTTGTCAAAGGACGTCAACTCCCTGTTACTCAAAGTGGCTACATCCTTAATTATGTGTATCTTTAAGCCTCAGTGAAACTTAAACAGGCTAGTTATATCAAAATTCCCCCTCCTTACAGTTGTCATGTATGGGAAAATTTGCTGTAAAGACCAAAACCTTTATGTGTACCAGGCTATAAACACATTTTTTCAGCTGTAAAGTTGGGCGTTTGAACATGGGGGTCTATGGGATTGACTCGGTCTTGGAGCCAGCCTCAAGTGGCAATTCAAGGAACTGCAGTTTTTGGCATCTCTGTATTTGCTTCTTTTTTAAACCCTTGAGGTTGCTGCTTGGTCACACTAGTCTTGTCAATGTCACTTCGCTTCTGCCTTTATTAGACAGGACAGTCTAATCTGTGAAAGGCAGAGAGAGGGGATGACATGCAGCAAAGGGCGACAGGCTGGAATTGAACCCACAACCACTGCTGCAAGGACAAGGCCTTTGTGCATGGGACAACAGCTCTACGACCCTTCAAGCTGCTTTTAGGGCAAAAGTTCTTAAAAAAACAAGCCACTGTACAATACTCAGCACCAAACAGCATACATACAAAGTAAGTAAATAGCAAGTGGACACATTGGAGAATTTCGCAGCTTAAAAGACAGAAAATTCCCCCAAGCAATTAGTAAAGACCAAACCAGAGCTAAAAGGGGAATTATTACTGGACTTTCGTTCGCTGGGTGGCCAGAGACATGAATCCAAGTGCATGCTAATACTGCTCCGTGTCTGCCTAATGTGTAATTAGGCGAGTGTCTGCTTGCTGCTACAGTTGCCTAATTACAGCAATAGTCAATATCGGATAACAGTCTACAGCACATGTTGTCCATAATTGTTTGCAAGTATAAAATGCTACTGTTGACAGTGCTATCGGCTTTGATATACCCTCATCATAGAGTAATTAGTGAAATCGCCAAGTGTAATTGGTTGGCAAGGAAACCTGCCCACTCTCTCGTTTGGACACAGATACAGAAAAAGAAAAACATGTAACACAGAGACGAGTTGTTGCATCAAGTGTTGCTGATATTTATTGGCTGCAGCTATTATTTCCATAATCCAAATATCTGGGGCAATTAGTCAACACTACGAGATGTCTTGTTCCTCTCTTCATATGCTCATGGGAGAAGTAAGTCTCTACTGGGACCACTGCTTCTTATTAAACAGTCCAACCTAACAACCGTGAACCCAGCTGCCTTCGGCAAAGGTTAATACAGCTCGAAATGGAGGAGAGCACACAAGTGTTACGGCAACAAAAGGTCAAAGCAATTGCTGTCAGGTTGCAAAAAGATGGGTGTGTGAGACTGTGCAGTGTTTGTGTGTCTAACAGTGGAGGAGAAACTGTACTGAGCTCCTCAATATCTGCCTCCTCTTTATTTAGGGGGCGTTCACACCTGTAGTTCGGTTCATTTGGTCCGAACGACAGGGAGAAAAATTGTACATTGTTGCATTTCACTTCTGGTCCAGTTCCTGTTCATATTGATGTTTTACAAACAAACCAAGAGGAGTTAACATATCAACTGACAGGTAACCTGTTGATCTGACAGTTTTGGCGATTATCCTCTTGCATCATCAGGACCCACGTGGGGAAAAGTAAACTGCAGTGACTGACAGACATTTAGCTGCACTAAAATGCTTTTGATGTTTATATTTATGTTGTTTTGTGTCAGACAGAGCTCATGGAGAAATAATTGATTAAGTATTATAATTAGGCTATTGTTAGACTGCAAATCGATCTGAGGTTGTGAAAAATGACTAATGTAGAAACAGGATGAGAAGGAGGCGTCTTGTACTGAAATGATTCAGGGCTTATTACTGTGGGATCACTCTCACACACTTCTTAATGGACTTAAGCTGGAAAATTACCAAGTGGCAACCTCCAAGGCTGAAAGGTGAAGCCAATGCAAAAGTGCCAAAAACAGCAGTTCACTGAATGACCACTAGAGGCTGGCTCTAAAGTGAATCCCCATAGACCCCCATGTTAAACAGGTTTACAACCTGGTCCAGAGAACAGTTTGTTACCTCCCCCAGTGACAGCTTACCAACTCCAAGCCATAGTTGGTAACACACTGAATTATTAGCATTAATTTAGCTTGGCTCGTTATTAGCTGGTAACTAGCCTCTAGCGGACCGGCCCACTCTGCTGAAGGAAGGATAGCGAGGCGTTCAGGTGCCATTCACCAACAATGGTTTTAGTGCAGTCTTCACCACAAAACAACAAACATGGCCTTCTCTTAAGGTTAAACAGTAGCCCTGAGCTTATCTACACACTGTTTCCTGTCGGCTATCATCACTCGCTGCCTTCACCACGACACCCCGAGAGAGAGCTACTTCCCACCAGAGCATGTGAGCAGAGCGGAGCGGGAGCGGGGAGCAGGGAGCGGGGAGCGGAAGGTTTTTGTGTTGAGCGAGGAGCGGCTATTTTTTTTAAAAGGTGGAGGGAGCCTTATCTCTCGCTCCAATTTCGCTCCGGTCGCTCATGCCCCACCCAGAATGCATCTTTGCACCTGCGCACACCCACACTATTTTCTTTCAAAACTATGGAGTTTACTGTGTACTTCAGAAAAGAAACTGAGAAGAGAAGCAGCGGTACCTTGGAGAACGGTCCCTAACTGCGGGGAGAGGCGAGAGAGCTTCCCCGGAGGTCGGCCGCTTAACCTGGTCCGTCTCCTCTACACTTTGACTTATTTCCACCCTGCCGACAGCGGTACCGTGTAGAACGGTCCCTAACTGCGGGGAGAGGGCTTCCCCGGATAATCTCCCAAGCTCATGTTTTATTTGTGAATAGAAGATTACAGGTTAGGGTAGTATGACGCAGTTTTTTTGAGCGGAGTGGTGAGCGAGTGGAACGGGATAAAATTTATGATGGAGTGGAGTGGAGCGGAGCGGAGCGAAGAATGCGCAGAACCAAGCGGAGTGGACAAGCGGCGCAAAGTGACAGCTCTGCGAGCGAGGAGCGGAAATTTTCACCCGCTCCGCTCCGCTCACATGCTCTGCTTCCCACCAAACACTCATAGGTTACCCACAAGGCCACCACTCTTAAAGGGGAAAAGGGTGAGCTGTTAACATGTTTTAGTCTCTATAGCTCATTTCAACATTTATGACAACTCAACTGTACAGGGGCTGATTTTTTTTTTTATAACTCACTAACATTTTATCAAGGCCCAAAGTTATGTATATTTAAGGGTGGGGCTGTTTGATTGCCAGATTCACCCCCTCTTGTCCAAATATGGTCATGTCTGGCTCCAAAAAACCAAGATAGCGATGGCCAAAGTGCCAAAATCCAGGCTTCAAAATGACGGTCCACAAACCAATGGGTGACGTCACAGTAGCCACATCCATTATTATATACAGTCTATGCAAAGTACACCGAGCCAGATACAGTCATGGCAACTTTAACAGCTTTGCAGCGAGGGAAAATACTCTCACTTATGATTATATATGTTACCATGGTTACACATTTGCGTTAGCATAAATAGCTTATAGGTCATATAAAGATCATTTATAAGATTGTGGATAGATTTCACAATCAGCAGATGGCTTTATTAGTTGTTCAACTTTCGAAATCATGTTAAAATCATGTATCTTCTGTCATAAAACCTGCCCAAATGAACCACACTTGAGGGGCAAATAATCTTGAGTTTGATTTAGCCGAACCAAACAGGGCAGGAGAGGAAGCACCCCGAATCTCTGCTCACCAATCTCACCACGGCTGTCTTTATCATTCCCACTCACATGTTGCTGTAACAGCCTCACTTTTTCCATGAAGGCTTTCCACGAGATCTTAGAAACTGCAGAGATTTTCTCCCATTCAGCCACAGAAGAATCAGTGAGGTTGGCAAATGGCATTGGGCGATCACGCCGAGCTCGCAGTCGTTATCCTAGTTCATTTCACAAGTGTTGGATGGAGTTGAAGTCAGGGCTCAGTCCAAGTCAGTCAAGTTGTTCCACAATATGTCTCTGCGTGAAATTACAGCACTCTTGGAACTACTCGTTTACTACCACGTCCTGTATTACAGGCATTAACTTTGCATTAGAGCCTGAAGTATGTTTACTTGGCAACCTCACTGGTTTAAATCTCAGGAGCAGCACTGTTATTGGCAAGAAAATGTACAACTCTAACATGGAAATGAGATTGCCCTCTCTCCTTGTCAAAATTGTTCTCAGAAATAAATTGATGTACGTTTGGGGAAAATAATAAATGTTCTGAGAAGCAGATATGATTATGTCATAAACCAGAGAGGACCCACACGCAGAATTACAGGGAAGAGGCAGGAGTGAGACAAAAACTGAGGCTTTGCTGAAGTTTTCAGGCAGGGCAAAGTACAATCCATGCCAGGGGTCAAAACCAAAAATCAAGATTACCAGGCAGAGGTACAGAGGCATCAGACAAAGGTTCAAACCAGGTAAGAAGGCACAGGTCAGTATCCAAAAAGGCAATACAAACAACAGGATACGAAGTAGGTAGAAGCACAAGCTACAATCCGACAACAACAAAGGTAAACTTTTAATTAACATGCTTTTACTCCCTTGAACCCTGCTGTTGTTCGTGGCATTTCAGCGCCCAAGTGGTGTCTCTCCTCTCAATCCACCGGCTTATCTGTTCGGCTGTGCCATAGAGGGCTTTGATGGCCTGACGTTGGGCTTGGCCGCGAATTCCCATTTCTTTAATTAGCCTGGTAGTTGAGTTGCCTACGAAGCCTCTGCAGCCCACTTCAATTGGGCAAACCTTTGCTTTCCAGCCACGTCGCTCAGTGTACTTAAGGCTCTTGCGCTCAAAGGCCTCCTCCACAGCATCCTCCCAAGGCACAGTGAGAAGACGAATCACTGAGCATATGACTGGATGAATGAGACTTGGATTATACTGCACGAATTGTGTGAAAGTCTGTAAACAGATGTTTTGATATAGATTTGCTGGTGTAAATCACGGCCCCCAATCAATCAGTGAATGAAAATGTTCACTGTTTTACATGGAGGGATGTGAGAAAAAGTAACACTGCATGAACAACTGATATACAAAAGGTTATTTTGTGGGTTAAGTATCCATCCATCCATTCAGACAACCATTCACACTCACATTCACACCTACGGACAATTTAGTGTCATCAATTAATTGTCTTTGGACTGTGGGAAGAAGCTGGAGTACCTGGAGAAAACCCATGCTGACACGGGGGGAACATGCAAACTCCGCACAGAAGGGCTCCCGCACCCGGGATCGAACCAGGATGGGTAAAGTATTCCTTTAAATAATGTAGGTATTGAAAAGTGTTTGGCAAGGGTGTGTCATGATTAAGTATGAATGGACAACTGGGTTTAAAGGCCTTTATATTGTAACTTAACGGTGCATATTCCCAAATTAATTTGAGATTATTCAAATTATCACGAACCATACATATTAAAACTGGGACTTTAAGGGGCCCTGAGGGTCTGAGGTGTCCAAACTTTTCTGAATGGGGGCTAGATTAGATAAGGTGAAAATACTTAGGGTCCAGCTGCTTCTTGCATTATATGGGGTAATAAAAAAAATACACACAAAATGACACAAATGCCACTGTGTCATCTTTAGATGAAAAAGTATTCAACTTTCCATTGCTCCTGAAAGTGGCAACCCTCGTTCTCGACTTTACACTTCTTCGCTGTGGCCATGTCTGCTACCTAGCAGAAAATATCTGTGTTTGTAATTATTGGATAATCTTTTTATCTTTGCACCTTTTATTTTTTTTATTGTAAATCATTTCGTAATTTGTTTTCTCTTTTTTCTCTTTTCTCATTTACCATAAATCTGTATCATTTGTTATGTTTTATATTCTATTGCTCTGTAAAGCACTATGAATTACCCTGGTGTATTCAATGTGCTATAGAAATAAAGCTGTTTGCCTAATTGTTCATTTGCTTGTTTACGGCCTGTCTGTGAAAACACATTACTCTTGTCTGTGTAGTACTTTCTTGGTCTGCAAACTGTGTGATTGTTCTGCCATTGTGAGGTGAATGAAACAAAAAAGCGAAATGATCCTGCTTGACTAATCAATATTTTGTTAATTATAAAGTATATTTTGAAAGAGGGCTGTTAAGAGGGCTACAATTGGTCCCCGGGCTAGACTATAGACATGAGTGGTCTAAGAGCAACATCCAAAAATTAAATTAAAAAAAGGAGAAAAAAAAGGAAGAATAAGAGAGATAGAATAAAATCTATTTCTATTCTTACAACACACACAATAAGAAAAGTGTTATGTTGTAATGAAACAAACACAAGTAAGGGGCATTTATTTTTCAGGCCATAAACAGTCCCCTTTATTCCCCTAAAAAAAACCGCTTAAAATAAATAAGTTTGTCAGCATCAGAAGATTAAGTTTGTTTCATTAACGTGTTTTACTCAGTTGACAACTTCTTTTGAGAAGTTGGTCAAAAAAATTGACATTTTTGAGTAGGATGGAATTAAAAATAAATAAGTTAGAATATCTTAAATAAAAGAATTTGACCGCTAAATATCATCACGACTTTTGGATAAATATTAAGTTGGTTCAACTTAATTAAACCTTAACATATGTGTTGTACTAAACTAATAGCGGTTGTCAGATTATAAAAGACTCATAGGATTGACTCAATGATGCCAGAGTTGGAGCTATGTAAAAATATGCATGCAAATTGTTACCTTTATTTTTTAAAGTTGAACAGGTGGATTCTTTTTAGGAGTGTATATGGTCCCTTTTAGCTAGAACTCTCTGTCTCACACACGCACACAGACACACGCGCGCACACAGTGGGGGTGACAGATAACATACAATAATATGATCTGGGGACAGAGTGCTGGTGTTCAGTGGCTGTCACGCATGCTCAGACGTCATGATTACCCCCCCCCCCCCCTCCTCCTCCTCCTCCTCTTCCTCCCTCTCTCCCTCTCTGTGGGCTTGCTGAGGAGGAGCATCTGTATCAGTGCTCAGAGCGTGATGGACGGGCAGCAGGTCGCCATAAAACACACATTTCCCTCCCGCATAGTGAAGTGAGCTGACCGCAGGGTCGAGCCGGGCGGAGGCGCGTCGCGGTGCCCTTGAGGAGACTACTGACTGCCGCAGGAGACAGAGGAGCCAGGAGGAGGAGGAGAGTAGTAAAGAAGGAGGAAAACCAAATGGCCAACAAGAGGTGATGGAGCTGTGGAGATGCTCGGTAAATGACTGAGGCTGACTGAGAGTGAAGTTCAACCCGGCGGGATCCGCTGGTTTGCGGGAAAGCAGGTGAGTGGAGGCGGAGGAGGTGTGCTTGTCTTTGGCTGAGAATAAACCACCCGCTGGTTTATTATTGATCAGACCGCATTATGCAATAGCACGAAATTTTTACAGCAGGTCACTAATTAGGAAACCGTCTGAGGACTCAGCCGGGGTTCATTGATTGACTGTGCCAATCTGCGGGCGCATGCAGAGTGAAGGCGAGCGCGCGCTTATCTCCATTCAAGACTTAGTCATGGGTCACGGGTCGGGCTGTCATTGTGTGCTACAACATCATACATGCACACACACGCACATGCTGTGTGGCGGTAAATGAACATCACATTGTGGCAGGTGCGGGGATCGAACCGCCGTCTCTGCAGGTGCGGGAGGCGCACGGCGCAGCAGCAAGAGATGTGATGCTCTGTGGTGTTCACCGAGTGTTTAATTGGATCTACAGCACATGCGGCACAACCCTTCTGTTTCCTCCATGTGTGTACGCGCGCGTGTGTGAGTGCACGTGTGAGTGTGTGTGTCAGCCCTCTGGCGTCACAGGGGCGCATCACCGAGGAACCTTGATAACCTTGAAAATAACATCTCCCTTCACATACAGACATTCACTGAACACATGGATTTACATGATAACAAGCAATAATCCTAAACACTCACACTCACACACACACACACACACACACACGCACACACACACACACACACACACATATATATATATTCTGTATATTTACCTCCAAATTGATAAGTCATGCAGTATATGAGCTCTAATAAGTCGTATTTGGATAAATGAGCAATGACAGCTGCTTAATGCTTCCATACCGTTCAATTATTAACAGCAGGAGCATCATTTATAAATTGATTGGCCTATTATTAGTCCGTATTAAAGACGGTATAGCTTCACAAATGGGATATAGTAGAGGATGCATGTCCATGAAGGCAGTGTAGAGTTGATTTTTTTCTGCCGTATATCATCACAGGAGCATTTTCTTGATACCCGAGCAATACCTGCTGCTGTCCTCACGCTGTGCAGGTTTGGTGTTTGCTACTAGCGGCTCACTTTAGGGTTGTGTAAGGTGTGAAACAAGCTTTTGAGAGCAGCAGCAGCAGCAGCAGCAGCAGCAGCACTGCAGAGGCAGGCTGCATCATCAAGATCAGGAGAAATACTACCAACCGAGAGGAGTCGAGACCGGAACATCCTGATCTCTTTATGCTCTTTCACAGAGACAGCAGATCAGGTGTCATGTAACCTCCGGGGTTTGTAAATAACTAGATCTTCTCACATGTCATAGGTGCAAACTCATGCCCGTGGATGTTTTTTTACTCCATTCAGCGAGCTGTGAAGTAGTGAAATCATGACACGTGTTTCCTTCAGAGCAGATTTATGTGCTTAATCATTTCAGCGCAGGGCAAATTTTCACACCAGGGTGAGGTGAGAAGGAATTAATCGAGTACAATTTCCCTTAAAGCCCATATTTTGTTAAGAAAGGTAGTCATATTGTATTTTAAATTGAACACTTCGCGAGCTCTTTGCCAGAAACAGCACTCACAGCATGACCCTTCTAGCTGTTGTAATTTGTAAAAGGGCAATTCAGGCTCATTCGCGGGAATACGCCACATCTCCAGGGATAAGGGCCACATAGCTGGCCACAAATTCACAGCCTCCCCCTGCTCTTACCAAATCAAAAGGACTGCACCACCAAGGATGTGAGAAACAGCAACGAGCCGGTTTTATTTACTTTGCCTGCTACAGTCAGATCAGGAAAATATAATGAAACTGAAATGGTGTTATGTAGATTTCATCCATGGGGCCCACGACTAGCATGTGCCATGTATTCTTTCAAGTACTTTCAAGTACTCTCGTGATTTTTCGCCAGCGATTTGGCTCTATAGGAACGTTAGTTTCAGTCATCACTGCAGTCCAGTAAAAAAAAATCTCTCGACAGCTATCAGATTCATTGGCGCAAAATTCGGTACAGACATTCATTGTTGCTGAATGATGTGTCTTAATGACTTAGATTATCCACAGATTTTTCCAAGAGAGCCATCATGAGGTTGACCTTTGCGGTTTTGAATAAAGTGTCTCAACAAGTATTAGATGGATTGCTGTGACATTTGGCGCACACATTTATGTCCCCCTTAGGATGAAGTGTAATCACTTTTGTGATCTCTTAAAGGTCTTCTGTGTAGGATTTAGTCTAGTGGCATCTAACAGTGAGATTGCAACATTAGGATAACTATGGTGGCCACAACTGCAGTTCTGTGAATGGCCACTAGAGGCTAGCTCCAAAAGTGAGTCATCCCCATGGACCCCCATGTTAATATTCCCAACTTTACAGCAAAAATATACATGTTCACAGCCTGGTACAAAAAACGGTTTTGGTCTCATGGCTAATTTCAACATTAAAGACAGCAGTACAAGGGGTGCAATTTTACATAACTCCCCTGTTTAGGGTTTATTTTCTCAAGAGCCAATAACATCATTAAGGACGATACACATCCCGGCCACCACCTGTTTAAACTGTTACCCTCTGGTGGGGGTTACAGGTCCATCAAATCCAGAACCACGAGATTCACAAATAGCTTCTTCCCAAATGCAACAATTTCACTAAACAAACATAGTTAAACAAATTCAGTCCACTCACTGCCATCTCTTGCACATCAACACCTGCATTTTATTTAATTATTGCTCTTTTATGTAGTACTTATTGTATTTATATTTCTTGTATGCACCATGGTGGAGTAGCGCTGCTAATTTCATTGTATCATAAAGTACACTTTGACAGGCTGTCAGAGGCATTGTCACAGTCTATGAGTCAGATCCACCCATTCTCCTCCACAGCTCCACCTGCTCGTCCAAATGTGATCACCTCTGGCTCTAAAAACCAAGATGGCAATGGTTGTAATGCTGAACTTGAGGCTTCAATATAGAAGTCCACAAACCAATGGGTGACGTTATGGTTGCCACGTCCAGTATTTTACACAGTCTATGTAGGCAACGTGAAAACCTGAAAATGCTAAAGGCCCCATTTAGAGTTTGTCCATTCTGGGCTACTGTAGAACAACATGGTGAACTTTGTGGACGATAAGCCGCTTCATGGATTTAAACGTCTCCTTCTAGGGTACTGAAAGCACAACAATTCTTAGTTTCAGGTCATTAGACATTGATTAAAGTCCAATTCCTGCCAATATACCCCCTTAGTCCTACACACTAGGCCTTTAAATTTTTGTCTCGTGCCTCATCTGTTCAAAATTTCGATTCGTTCAGACTTCTTTTGTAACTAAATACCTGCAGAACTAAGGGCATTCCCGTCAGCCTCAGCTGTACTTTGCATCTAGTGCTAACGATCTAATGTCAACATGATAACATGTTAAAGTAAGATAGTTCATTTAAGTATTCCTTTTCTGTAACCGCATATCCCGTTGAGGGTTGTGGGGGGCTGGAGCCCATCCCAGCTGACATTGGGCGAGAGATGGGGTACATTCTGAACAGGTCATCAGACTATCACAAGGCTGACACAAAGAGACAGACAACTGTTCACACTCACATTCACACCTACGGCCAATTTAGAGTCACCAATTCACCTGCAAGTCTTTGGACTGCGGGAGGAAGCCGGAGTACCCAGAGAAAACATGTAGACTCCTTACAGAGGGGCTCCTCCACCCCAGGGTTCGAACTAGGAACGTTATTACTGTGAGGCAACAATGCTAACCACTGCAGCACCATGCCACCCTCAGATAGTGAACATGGTACACATGATACCTGCTTAGCATCAGCATGTACAGCTGTGCCTAAGTCCATCCTCACAGAGTTGCTAGCATGACTCTAGAACTCTTAGCTGTGTTACAAAATTACATATTTTGTGATTAAAGTGTGAACTGCCTCTTACTGTAGATTGAGTGTCTCGGTATAGCAATGAGTCAACTGAGATGTGGTTCACCTGCTGTGTTCAGGTAGCCAAATTACTGTTGAGTAATACTCTGGGGAAATAACATAGCGCTATGCTCCACATGCCTTTGCATGAATAACCATTATGTCGTGGGAAATTATTCCCAGCTCCCAGAAAAACCAGTGGACTGCTGAGCGTTTTACAACCTGAAATGCAGCAGTGGGCGCGTGCTGTACAGCACCTGTGTGGCCATATTGTTCTGCTGCAGAGAGCCATCAGTCATAAGTTAGTCATCCGCGGAGCAGGACCTTGAAGGGGAAAGTTAAAGAGATGGAGAAATGAAAGAGGGAGGGGAGGGAGATGGCTGAGAAGAGGATTTAAATAAGCGGGGTGCATGTGTGATTCATATACCTGTTTTTTATGCAAAAGCTGACATATCTAATATTTTGACAGACTGAGAATGTGAACAATACTTTCATGTTTCCTGTTTCCCGGGCATGAATGTATGAAGTGAGGGAGAGGAGAGGAAAGAGACAGAGAGAGAAAAAAGTGCGAGAGACAGAGAGAGATAAAACACAAATGAGGCAGGGAGCTCTTGCTTACGTAACCGTCATTGCCGACGATCTCTAACACCTCCTGAAGGTCATGTTATCTGAAAAAAGCCGCGATAATTGAGCTGTTAATCTGCCGTAATGGTTCTGTATGATTCTGCTAATATGAACTCAATGTGAACTCTTATGAAGAAAAAACAATTACACTGGTGCTTGCTCAGAGGGGCAGAGCTTGCGTACATTCTCTGCCAAACACGCGGGGCATATGGGAAGACGTGAGTCACTGCTATTATTATCCTGGATATTAAAGATATATGAGATATCAAGCAGCATCGCAGAGAGTGATGACGCAAGAGAGGAAGCGGAGACAGAGGATTTGCAGTGTGAGTGTAAAGTATATCTTGTATCTAAAAGTGTCCTTTCTCTTCCCTCGCAGGTGTCTGTCGTCACTGAACTTTTAAAATGGAGTCCACTCATCTCCTGAGTGGCTCTAAAAAGAGAGTAAAGATCCACCCTCACACCGTCACAGCCAAGTACGCAACGCACACCCCCTACTCCCCTCAACCTGGAGTACACACGCACTTCCCCCAGCCAGGGGACGAGGGCTACGATGACGCTCCGTCTTTCGAGGACTTTGGCTCCTTCCTGGAGGAGACGTCAGACAAGAAACAGCTGATGGAGAACAGGAAGTGGCCTCTGACTCTGTTCAGCTCCAAAGACAAGGACACGACTAACAGACCTCAGGCTGCTGCTGCGGGAGGAGAGGGGAGTGAGGGGGGAGCCAAAGCAGTAAAGGTGTCTGGGAAAGGGGTTGGGGAGCAGCTGGCCAGTTTCGGGGAGGCATCTGTGTCTGCTTCCCGGCTCACCTGGGTGGGGCTGCTTGGTGCGGCGTTGGCTCATGGCTGTTTGATTGTTCTGACCCGCCTGGCCTCTGAACGCTTCAGCCTGGGCCCCCTGTTTCTGCTCTTGGTTCGCTCCATCGTCCAGCTCCTCTCTGTGGCCGTACCACTGCACAAGGGAGAGAACCCTTTCGGACCGGAGGGCTACCGTCTACGTCTGCTCTGTTACGGCATCGCCTACTCTCTCTCCCTCTGCTGCGCCTACTCCTCTTTAACCTTTGTCTCTCCTGGAAATGCAACAGCGACCTGGCGCCTAGCAACCACGGCACTGTCAGCAACCCTGGCCTTCCTACTCCTGGAGGAGAGGCTGGGATTGGCTGACGGGATCACCATAGCAGCAGGGCTGTGCGGTTTGGGGCTTGTGTTACTTCCCACAGCAGACGAGAGCAATACTGATTCACCAACTGACCCGGCTGTGTTCTGGAGGGGTGCGTTCGGCTGGTCGCTTTCTGCTCTTGCAGGGTTGTGGATGGCTCTGGCGCTGGTTGGGTATCGCTCCCTGAAGGAGAGGGTGGGAGTGGGCACAGCTTTGTTCACGGTAAGCTGGACGGGCTGCCTGCTCGCCCCAGCCTCCTTGGCTCTGCTCCAGGAGGGCTGGTCCTGGCCTATGAGCGCCACAGCCTGGGGCCTGGTCTTGGGCCTGGTTGCGTGCTCGGTGGCAGCCTTTCTGGGGATGACGCACGCCCTCACCCGACTCCACCCGGCTCTGGTCTCCGCCTCTCAGAGCCTGGAGATACCTATTGCCATACTGCTGCATCTGGCTGTGCTGTCGTTGGCTCTGCCCACTGCGCCGGAGGTCGTTGGGAACGTGATGGTCATACTGAGCGTTGGGTGGCTGGTGGCGATGAAGCTTCTACCTGCTCGTGGGGGAGCGCGGCGCCAAAGGGAGGAGTATGAGGAGATTCTGGACTCACCCATCAAATAGACACCTCTTCCCCCTCACTCCCTCCTTCACAAGATTGGTTCCAGTGTACATAAGAGACTGCTAGATGTTTATCGGAGCTTTATCTATTTTGTATCGTCCTCTTTGCTTTTGAGAAAGTGCCAATATTGTGTTGTCTGTTATAGTGACCATGTGATGTGACATTAAAATCTCCCTGATGAACACAATGCATTCCTGCAGCCGCTTGTAATCAGTATCTCACCTCCTTAAGAGTGTGTGTGTGTGAGTGTACATTGGCGACATTTTACAAGGGTGTAATGTCAGTCACTTTTACCAGCCAGCTGAGGGTTAGCCGAGGATTGAGGCCATCTATTTGGCTGCTGGCGAAGAAGAGAGTGAACGGGAGATGGGAGGCAAGGGAGAGGAACAAGATGCACAATCAGAGGAAGATAAATGGGGTTAGAGAGAGAGAAGATGATGGGATTGGCATACAGATAAGAAGCAGGGGTGAAAGGAAGAGTGATGGCAGATGACGAAACGGAGATGAAAGAGAAAGGAAGCCAGGGCTGAAAACAAGGCTGATGGTGGCTGGGTATTGTGCTGTGTTTGGCCAGCTGGCTGATAAAAACACTGCTCAAAATGTGGGGAGCAGTCATTATGTCTAATAACTACCTGTCAGACACATAAACGCTGTCACTCTTATTTTCAGAGTCTCTCCTCCTCTATTTTCCTCCTCATTACCCTCCTGCTTTCCTTTTTTCCCTCTTTGTCTCTTTCTCTCTGTGTTAGCAACCAACGAATGTGAGATGACATGAATAAGCTTCCATTCACTAAAATCCACACACACTGCACAGATGGAGACTTTTAATGAAAACAAGCGCCCCAGCACTGAGCAGACCAGCGTGAATGTGTTTGTGTGCATGCTGGAAACCATGGTGAGACATGTGAAGTAGGAAGCCTGGACAGGAGATAGAGCTATTATCCTTGTTACTGCATCTTGTTAGCTGTGGCATTTAAGAAATAGGGGAGAAAAACCTTTAGATCTCGCTTGCAGTTCTCCGCCCAGCTGCAGATTTACAAGGAAAGGTGCACACACACACATACACAGACACAGGCGCAAGTATACATTCAGCCTTTCATTGGTGAAAATACTGATGTCAGTGGGCTGGCCTAATTAAACTCACATACGGTTCAAATGTTCTTTGCTGCTATTATTTGCTCACTGATGGAATTTAACTAGGTACATTTAGACAAGCACAATCTTAAAGGGACAGTTCACCACTGAATCAAAAATACGTATTTTTCCTATAACCTGTAGTGCTATTCATCAGTCTAGATTGTCTTGGTGTGAGTTGCAAAGTTTTAAAAAGATACCGGGAGAGGTTGATGCAGCCTTGAATGTGTTTGGGGAGGGTTCCAGAGGGAGGGGGCGACTATGGAGAAAGCTCTGTCACCCCATGTGAGGTGCTTGGTCCTAAGTGGTGGAGTCAGGAGGTTGGCATCAGAGGAGTGGAAGCTGCAGAGCAAGTTAGTGAGGTAGGAGGGGGCCTGGTTATGGAAGGCTTTATGAGTGAGGAGAAAGACTTTGAATTGGAAGTGCTGTGGGACAGGGAGCCAGTGGAGGTTCTGGAGGACAGGGGTGATGTGATCACAGGAGCAGGAATGGGTGAGCAACATGGCCATGTGCATCTACTATTAAAGTTACTGTGGTTGGGGTTAGGAAAAGAAACATGTTGAGGATGTACCTTAAAATGACTCAAAGTTCACTCTGTTCCCAGCACAGCTCTCCTGGGGGAAAGTCCTGTGTTTGTGACCTGTCCACCACCTCAACCTGCCTCCTAACTGGACCACTTCCTTCATTACTCTTGTTAGCGCATTGGTTACCTTATCGCAGCCTTCCAAAATACATGGGTAATACACGAATTACTGGCTCATTATGTGGGATATGTACAAATTTCAGTGCATTACTTTCACAGGACATTGTCTAAACAGTGCATGAGAACTGCCTATTTAGATGGTACCCAGCTTGTGGTGCTCAAAGAGCCCCCCCCCCCCCCCCCAAAAAAAAAAAAAACATTTAAAAAACTCAACAGCAATGTCTTTTTTCCAGAAAGTATGTCCCAGTTACTGAAAATAATCCACAGACCTTGTTGTGAGCAGTTTGTCAAGCAGAAACTGGAGGACTCATAAAGCAGACTCACAGTGCAGGGTCTTAAATTAGGCTCAGGTAGGTACACAGGTAGTCAGTCACACAGGCAAAAGTATCCAATTCAACAAGCAAAAAAGGTGGTCAAGAGGCAAAAACGGTCAAAAACACAAGGAACACTAGGGAAACGTCTTACTCAAAGGTGAAGACGATAAGGGAACAAACAAGGGGAGGACAGGGACTTAAACTAAGACAAGGAAGACAATGAGACGCAGGTGAAACACATTGAGACAGGTTAAACACGTTAGGGCGGGGCATGTAATCACAAAGGAGAGACACTTCACAGGATGTGGGATCTGAATTGAGACGAGACAATGGTTACCAAAATAAAACAGGAAACACAGGGATGACAAATAAACATGAATTTAGGTAGCTTGACAGGTCATGAACTACAGCCACCAACCATATCACAGCACAGAGGAAAGCATGCATCTACTGCTAGCTCACCTAGCACCACTGAGCTAGCTAACATTACAGCTCAGCCAAGGAGGATGCACAAATGTTTCCATCTCACACCGTCACAAGCACGAGCCCCTCATCCATGAGTATATGCATTCTTCCTTCTGCACAGTGATACAGCTGGTGGGTGTAGTTCAGTAGAGAGAAAATAGTTCCTACAAGAAACTGCTCACAACAAGGTCTGTGGATTATCTTGAGTAACTGGGTCATGATTTTTTTTGGCACTTTGAGCACCACAAGCTGAGTGCCATCTAGTTCCATTATATTGGAGGCAGACATCTCTACGGCCGATATCTCCAACTCTTGGCAACCCACATCAAAGTAGTCTAGACTGATAAATAGCACTACAGGTAAGAGGAAAAATGTATAGATATTTCTTAATTTGGGGTGAACTGCCCCTTTAAGGTTCTTTTACTTAACTAAAATACTTTTATTCGATGATACGGCATACTTCTACTCCGTTACATTTTTAGTGGAGAATATTGCGCTTTAATTCCACTACATTTATTTGACAAATATAGTTGAAGGTTACGCTGCAGATTTTACATTAAGTACAATGTTTTTCTTTCTCCCTTTTGCTGCTTTCCCATTTGCGCAATATCCTCTCCAGCTCAAACAAAACTCCACAAAACAAATGTATAAATACTAATCTGGGACCAAAGACAATCACACAGAAACTATAAAATACATGGAAAGTATCAGTCAACACCAACCGCAGTGTGGTTTACAACAATGAACGTGTGTGTGTGTGTGTGTGTGTGTGTGTGTGTGTGTGTGTGTGCGGCTGTGTGCAGGAGGGATGGGCGGTCGTGGTATAGCTCTGGCAGGGTTTCATAAATCATAAACACTCTGAACATCGTAAGTCGTGGCCTCTTTGCGTTCAGACGCTCTTAAAGCAGCTAATGAGAGGGAGAGACCTGCCCGGAGTTGAACACAATCCAAAACCTCTGACACACTTTCTTGCGGTTGTCGGTACCTGCAGACGCCACCACAACTACGCAAACATTGAGGCAGTGGTGTAAACTCTGGCACGTGCAGCAGAGGATAAAACACAGCACTGACTCAGACCAATGAAAGTGTGGGCATGTGCATGAACGTAAGTATGCGAGTCTAAAAATGAGTTGATTGCTGAGTAGGAGGAGGGAGGAAACCTTTCCAAGAGGCTGATTAGGTTGTTTAATTAGTTTTTATTTATTATAGTAAACCCACAGCGTTTATGGTACATTTAAATTCATTGTCAACACACAAAGACAAGCTAACGTATTTTGAAAAAGGCCCATTAGAAACAACATTAAAACTGAGTATGTGCAAAATCATTATCACTGGAGTGTCCCCAGTCAATCTATTATTTTTCCCCCATGGGCAATCATGTGTCCCCTCTGCCCTTCCTCAGTGTCCCTGCCTCCTCTATCACTCTGCTCAGCTGCAGGTGAACCTTCTGCAGCTCTGTTGCTATGGCAACCAGGGCCTCTTTCATTGTGGCCAAGTCCACTGGTGAAGTCACCTCCTGCTCCTTCAGGCCAGATGTAACTGGTTTCATCCCCAGGCCAAATCCTGCCCCTATACTTCCAGGTCTCGCTGTTGCTTGGCTGCCCATCGTGGGCACCGCTCTCTGGCCTCCACCTTCCTCCAGCCGCCTCAGCCGGATATTCCCCTCACTGCTACTGCGCAGGAGCTGGTGCAAGTGTGCGCTTAACCTCGTCGCCCTCTCTGCTTCCTCCTCCCGGAGCTCCGCTAAGCCTTTTTGCAGCCTGACACTTGCCTGCTCTGCTTGAGCCCTGCATGCTGACTCTAGACTAGGTAAACACTGTTGGCATGTCCCCTTTGCCAGCTTGTCCACCTGGGTCCTGAGAGAGACCATTCCTCCACAGCACTGCTCCAGAGACTCCAGAAGCATGTTTTGTCTCATGTGGGAGTCCTCCAGAGCGATGAAAAGCTTGTCCCAGCGAGTGAACTCTGCAACCTGGCATGGTGTGGTCTCAGTTCCACCTTGAAGACCGCAACCACAGGGATGCATCAATTACAAAGTCTCATATGAGTTGAAAATGTATTAACATTAACATAAACATAACCAAAATATTAACATCTATTTTACTGACTTGTTAAAACATTAAAATCCAGTGCGTTACACCTCTTTGTATGAATAAAGTAGTAATAAAATACTTACTAGCTGACACAGGGAGTTAAATGTAGGTACAGTGAAATAATATAAGACTATGGGGAACAAGGGAGTAACAATTGTACATTGACTACAGTACACAACCAAACCTGAGGGGTACAGTAAGGTAATGAACAGGGCTTTGGTTGAAATCTCTCAAACCTAAGATGGAAATGTTAATATTAAAAATATGTGTTGCGTTAACAAGACTGACAACAGGGGTGCAGCAAAGTAGCTTTGGGGTAAGAAGCTTGAAGAAAAGGGGTACAAATCTTGGAATAATGAGGGGGCTTGTTGGTAATTTATGGAGTACAGCAATTTACTAATAAGGGACTTCAAAGATTAAATGCTAGCCCAAAGCAGAGATGATTTAACCTACCAGCCTATGTTTTTTGACCGACTACATGTAGGTGCTTTTCCTTGTAGATGAAGTACAATAAAAACAAATGGGTTTGCCCTTTGTTCATTACTACGGAGGCCCTACAGTCCTAAAAGTGATGGGTTTTTTTGTGCACACATGTTAATTAACTTGTGGGAGCAAGTTATTTAACTTGTGCACCAAGATAATTATCCTATGTGCACAACTTGTTATTTTGTAGAGAGACTTATGAGCACAGGATAAAGGTTATCTTGTAAGCACAAATAATAACTTAAAGTATCACCTTTTGGGACTCTAGGGGCTCCATACATTGCAGTTATTAGGTAAGGTTTCTCCAACAGAAAATTTAAGAAACTAAAGGTGAAATAGTCGTTGTTATAAACCCTGAGCAGCTTTTATATCTGGTCACAATATAGCTATAAAAAAAATAAAAAACCCCTCAAAATACCACATAGCACTGATTTCTTCCACAGTACCTACGTTTAAACACCAGTAGGAACCACTAAGTATCCATATATAGTATATTATTGGTACCTGTATCATACAACAAACTTGCTATAAATCCAGGGCCGTATTATCAGCTATTATCGACCAAATATTCAGTGTAAATATAGACAATAAAATGTATGCATAAAACCGGGTGTTAGGGGTCCTCCTCCAGGAAATTTTAGATGTCAAACACTTGATTTTGCACTCTGGTGAATTTTTATGAACCTGTTTGTGCCTTTTCTGCATCAGTTTAAGGTGGAAATGATTTCAGTTTCATCAAAATAAAAGTCCTCTGCTACTTTTGTGTTCAAAATATTGACAGGGACGTGTCCCCCAATACCCCAAACATCTACGCCTATGATTGCAAGTAGTTAACGCCTGTTTTCCCTAAAGCTCTGTGTAAACATGCATTACAGCTGTGATAAAAATGACCCGTGACATTATATTTACTCTGTTTTTATGTGATCAAAGAGAACAGGTATAGCTTTTTAGGGTAGAGGTTTTTAGATATTTAATAAGATAGTATCAGCATAAAAATGTACATTAAGAGATTTTCTTTTCTGTGCATAGTGAATGAAAATGGGCCTAAAATAGACCCTTGTGGAACACCTTTACATATCTTCCACTACAAAGTGTGCTGATGAATCTTAATCAAGGCAAAAGATTAATTTTTATTGACTTTATGAAATTAGGCAGCTGAGGACAAATTCTTCACAACTAGCCATCCGTTCAAACAGGCTGGGAACAGAAGAGACAAAAGGACCAGTAAACAAAACTCACCCTCCTGCTGGTCCTGAGAGATCTCGTTGTCATAGTTATCTGCGTAGTTCCCTTCATCCTCAACCTCATTCATACACAAGGATGCACTCATGAAGCCAAGCAACCACAGCACACGCCAGACCCTAAACACACGCATGATGAAGCTCTAAAGAGAGTATCTATATCAGATGTTTGTCACCCTGTTTTCCAGCTGCGTCTCCTTCTCTATATGTACAGCTCTTCACACTGAGCCAACAGTTGCGGGTACTGACTTATAAACTCAGCACAAGGGAAGAAGGAGGGAAGTTAAGGAGGGTGGGACAGAGATGGGGGGTGCTGTGGAGGTTGGGTGAGTAATGCTCCAGTGGAGGTAATGTGTCAAAAGTCAAACTGTGTGGGAAATGGGGGCATTATGAGGAAAGAGAGGGAGAGTTACAGGGGCTCGGGGAACACTGGGGTGAAAAGAGAAGAAAGGAGGGAGAAGAAAACACTTTAAATGTATGTATGCTTCAGTCGCTTGAACTTTCTTTGAAGAAAAACTACGAAACGTGAGATTGGAAATCTCTTGTAACTGAACAGCCTTACATGGTCTGCTCTGACCAGTAGTTTATAGTGGCTAATGTTACCTGAAGGTAGAAAACTTTGGATATTGCTATAACTGACATAACTGGGTTGGTTCGCTGGTTTAATGACTCCTCTTCACTTCTGAAGGGTTTTATCATTTAGCATCATCCCATAATTGACACATGGCTGCTGAAGCATAAAATCTCTGCCACACAAATGAAAATTGAATTCCAGCTTCCCTCAAACTTTAAAATATTTTTGTCTCTATATCACAAGTCTCCATATAACAAAGAGAAATGGTATAAATACAACAAAGAAATTATATCAGAACAGACTAAATATTTGTGTTAAAAAAGACACTGAACACTTCAGTAGTAGCACTGAAGGTAGAAAATACAATATACAGTTATACATATAAAACTATATAAAACACAATGAGCCTGTTTATACCTGGTATTAATATGTGTTTCGTTGATCTGAACACAAGTGGACAGTCGAGACACATCTCTGTTCATACCTCTATCTATGATGTGTCTCCAGCTGACCACCTGTGTTCAGACTGCGTTGAAGTCTACGTCACTTACGCCAGAAGGTAAAAGGGCCCTGTGCACAGTTCTTATGTCCACACTCTTGCCATCTGCTTGCTAGCCACATCACTGCTTATGTCGGTATAGTTGGAGATATAGCTGTCAGCAGAACTGACCCGTTGCTAAGTCCCGCCCCCACACGCAGACTGGCCAATCATAACATAGCATTAGGCCAGCTCAGACCAGGGTCCGACAACAACACAGCTGTGCTCCATTGACTCTAATGCAGTCGTTTCAGATTTCCTTCATTTTCAGGCTGGTTTTGTGGATTTGGAGCTAAATGTTGTGCCTGGGGCACGTCGTGTATTAATGATACTCGTTACCTGGAGAGGTTGGAAAAAGATACGTTTCTTCCCTGTTCCAAAACCCAAATCAGACCCTGAAAAGTGTAGGGTTAGCTAGCTAGCTACTGAAGATATAGCCTACTGAATGTATACACATGCTGCTTTTGCTTTTTAATGATTATAACAGTGAAAAAAAGAGCGATCCTGCTGTACAGGAACCAGTGAAGGGAAGCAGGGAAACTTTGCTGATATTTAACCAGCTGTGTGTCATCGCAGTGTGCGCAGATGAACGTTTTGGCAGCAGCACGGGGATGAAGCCAAACACCGCTCATCTGCACACACTGTGATGCCACACAGCTGCTTCAACATCAGCAAAGTTTCCCTTTATATTCATTGTCTTGTGTGGCGATCAGCAGTGATGTGGTGGTTCACTTTTACACTGTGATCTGTAGCCTATAGTTCGGCTTTAGCTTCTAACTATCTTTGTCTTTTTAACCTGTTGTTGCTGCTGAGTCCGTTTGACATCCTGGATATATCCTTCAAACACAGACTGTAGACCCCTCTGTCTGCTTCTCTCTGGAATCACTATTTCATGTTTCCAAAAATATTATAATATTTCTTTCGGGGAGTGCAGTTAGTTACAGTGTGGGCTCCATGCTTACTGTGACAGCTTGTTGGACTATTGCAAAGGGGCGGGGCTTAGCGAAAGGTCAATTTATCACATCTCCTTCTCTAGGGCAAAATAATGGGCGGTTATGCAACACTCAATGTTTTGGTGCACTGTCAACAAAACAACCATCAGATCCTGCATTGATAACGAAATCCTTCTTGGGGTCACATCAGGATGCATTAGCATTTACACTACAATATATATATATATATATATATATATATATATATAGTCAAATGCGTCCCAGACCACCTCTGTAAGTAGTTTGAGTGATCAGATGACCGAGCATGACTTGCATCACCCAAATCCTAAGTTACTACCAGATATAAACAGGTTCAATATGTACAATATAAATTGCTCTTCTCTTCTTTAATTTATCATTATGGTTATTTTTGACCAATATCTAACAATCCCTCCAAACAGGTCATTTTGAGTCATTGTAAGAAGCCACTGTTGAGATCTTTTCTGCTAAATTTCATCCCCAGCCATTGTTTACATTGTTTTCACAGGACATTTCAATCCACACTCTCTTATGGTCTGTCTGCCTTTTGAACCTTTTTACTGATGACTCAGAGTCACTCCCTTCTCTGCACATCGACACCAAATCCCTTAACCAAAATAAATTGCAACATTGCAGAGTCTGGTTTATATTTAAAGCCCACAATGAGTATGCTTTAACACATTAAATTAAATTTTGTAGCTAAGTAGCATTGTAAACGTTGCTTCCTGGCTGTGATTGTATTTTGTTGCCTGGTTACCTTGTCAATTAAAAATTTGATGACGAAGAAACAGAACTCTTAGCAAGGCGGTACTACCTTGCTGTTATAGACAGAGGGCTCTCATCAACAGGTATTGGGGTTAAGCAGCAGAAGTAGGACATGTCAAGGTCAGAGGAAAAGCCTTGACCTGTCTACTCTCTGCAGACCTCTTGTCTGAGCTCCCACTGCAGATGTCAGCATGTCTGCCAGCAACTTTGCCTGATTTTCTTTGTTTAGCTTTAATAGTAGCACAGGGACTAGTTGGGGTGGAAGCCGGCAGGTTTATCTCAGGAAAAGAGAGAACCTGAAGAGGAAGAGACGCACAGAAAGAGAGTTAGGGAGGATAGTTGGTGAGGAAAGGTATAGAGGAAATTTGTATATTTTTTCCTTTCCTCGTGGCAGCAAAAATACCTCACTGTGGGCATGAGTGCTTGTATTTCCCTGGCCGTCTTCCATAAAATTTAAGTTATTAGGATCCTGTCAGGAAAGAAATAAATTCATGTTAAAACTTGCAGGTGTGATATAAAATTCAGTGCATGTCAGAAAGACTTGGTGTTCTCATCTTGTTCTCATTGGTACCCGTCTGAGGAATTTCCACCTCTTTTTTTCTCCTTGTAGGTCATCTGGCTATTTAGGTCATCCTATGCCTCCATAAAAGAGGAGCTACATTTATCAGCAGCCACCAGACGCTCTTTACCGCCCCCACCTGCACACCACACCTACAGTTTAGCTGTCACACAAAACACTCCCAGCTGGCAGTGAGGAGGAGGAGGAGTGAAGATTGATGAAGGATTGGCAAAAACATAGTGGAGAGAGGAAGACGGAAGTGGGGAAGACAGAGTGTTGGATTTGAGGGGAGCTCTCCTCGTGTATTAGCACTAATCATATTCAGACCAGAGAGAATTAGAGGAGAACAGATCCTGTCGTCTGGTTTGTTCCGACGAAACCAGAGATGCAAGAGAAACTGGGACAGTGGGTGTTGTCGGCAGAACTTACATTGGCTAAAAACAGCAGATATAAAACAGCAACAGGACTTTACAAATGAATAAACCGCATAGTCGCACTAACACAGCACAGTCAGCCAGCAGAGGCCAGTTTTATGAGAACAGGGTGTATCCCTTTTTTATCCCCAATGTGTAGGAAGAAGAGGGAGGAAACCATGGAGATATTATTGAAATAAACTGTAATGTGAAACAATAGAGCCATTGTAAAAATACAGACTTATAATCTTGTGCAATGATGTTAAAAGGAGTGTTTTATTTGATGGTGATGTTATAGTTTAATGCTTTACTGTGAGAGACACAGTTATGATTGAAAATAATAGATATCTGAGCTAAGATCATGCCCTACTGGATTAATAACTACCTCTTAAAGGACTTTCACATCAGGAACATGGGCCGGGATCCAAATACACTTGACCCCGAAGTCCAGTTCGTTTTATTAGGGTCAAGACTGTGTGTGTACTAAACCCTGGCATGGTTCACTGATCTGTGCCTGAGTCCACTTGAAAAGGTCCTCTCAAGTATGATTCCCATGCACTCCGGAATGGTACACATCTGGTGTGAACACCAGCTGTACCAAAACGCAGAAGTGGACTGCTATTACATGCAACTACCAGGAGTTTTCAGTGAGTTATGAAACAGTCTCAATTCAATACTGACGCGTATGCATCAGATGGCACTGCAGCCTGCCAAGGACAGACCCAGATCTGGCTTCGCCACCGCCTTTGACCTGCAATCAGAGCTCAGGCAGGAGATGGAGAGCTCGGCAACGGCAGTGCTTCTCCTCCTGCCAGGAACAGAGCTTTGCGTAGCTGCTCTGCCAGTTCCACTTGATGACAGTCCCTAGGGCAGCCATGTCCATCTGCGACGCCCCTTTTTTTACACTGTAGAAATGTCACGTAGACGATGACATGTGTAGTCAGGCATGAAACAACGTTACTAATGTGAAAGCTGAGTGGCGGGAGAGTGGAAAAAGAGGTAGGGCTAACCCCAACTAAGAATTTAGCCAACCAGTAGTCATCATTTAGGGCCATTTATGGAGTAGTCGCCCACATGTTTATGATGTTATTTAATAATCAAATTATATATTTTGGGCGGGGCAACACAATTGTTTAAGTTGAAGGTGTGAGAGAGAATAGTTTCAGTAACATTGTTAACATTGTGCTACATTACAGAGAAATACAAAACCGTACTAATGAACCTTCATTAATATAGGCCTATATTTTATCTACAAGTGCACGTCACACACTGAGCGAGCCACCTGTTAATGACGCTGTCGGCTAATGGGCATGTAGCTGCTAACATGTTTCAGATGACACGTCATGTTTGTAGTCGACCAATGAAGATGAGTTTACATATCACCTTGGGTTCGTCCTTCACCTTCTCAAAAAGACCCCACACTTTGGATTTCCTGCCCGACATGTTATTAACTAGCCTGTGGAATAACTGCAGGTACCGTCTGACTGCTGAGCGTGGCCTCTTCCTGTGTCTGTTCTTTTAAATTAAATTCCTACATGGTCCAGTCATATAGGTTTTGATTTATTTTGACAAGGTGCAGCTCCTAATAGAGTTTCACTATTTTTTTTATTTATTTATTTATTTTTTTCTGCGACTAAGCCACCAATTAAATCTTGCGGAATAATGGCCTTTCTGGTCGACTAATATTTGGTCTATTAGGGAGCAGCCCTAGAAAAGAGAGGGCAATCGTATTCTGGTACAGTACAAATCAATCGTACCTAAAATGAAAATGCCCTTAGGTAGGATTAATTGAGTCGAAGTCAATGTTCAAACTGGCTTACTAAACTAAATGGAGTACCTCAAGACTCTGTGCTTGGCCCACTTTTATTTTTATCATAAAATAAATAATCTACGTGTTAACACACATGAAATTAATGCTTCTTTGTTTTTCTTGCAGAGAGGCACTTCACAAATTACCGTCTGCCTTTAATATTTTGCAGTCACTCAACTTAAACTTGTGCTGAGTGTAAATTAATCCTCATTAATGTTGTTGTCTAATGCTAGGAGGATGCCTATATGTAACCTGTGGACTCTAGTGTTGTCTGCGTTGTGTTGATATGAAGAGACCCAGACCGTGGATGTCTTTGGAGGCGAAAACAAAATCCTCCATCAAATACAACCATATAAACTTGATCCCCTCTCCCACGGAGCACAACAGCAAAAGGGGTGGCCATGTTACATTCAATTAAGTACGATAAAACACAGAAAACATACCTGACAACGAGAGGTGAAAACAAAATCTTCCATCAAATACAACCATATAAACTTGAGCCCCTACACAAATTAAGTGACAGGATTATGTTAGCATAAAATGGACTTATAAACAGTTTAACACCGCTAAAACACGGAAATTACTACGAGAGCAATGTTGCTTTTGTAGTAGCAAGTTGGTCCGTAGAGCACAAAGGCAAAAGGGGAGAGGTAAAGCAGGACACACCCCTTTATAGGTGGGGTACCCCCAGAGGTGAACATAGGGGTACAGAAACTGAGTATCAGACATAGTAGCACATTGAGATTTGCAACCAAATAAAAACCATTCACACATCACAGTGCTTTCTATTCCACAGTTAGTTGTCCATCTCTGTCCATATATTGATAGTACTTAGAGTATATTTTCAATTATAAGGCTATTCTGGGCAAACTGCCATTACATCTCTGTAAATTTAATTTAGCCATCATTATTACAGATCAGTAGTACAGATTATGTGCTGTCTGTCCCTAATGTAAACATCTATATTTTCTGCTCCAGCCACTTGGAATAGTCTGCAAAATGCAGTCTAATTGATTAACCTGATATGTCTGGCAGAATTCAAAACCAGTGTAGTGTAAAGTATTGTATTTGTGTCGTCTAACGTATTGTTTTGAATTGTTTTGTGCTGCCATCTTGACCAGGTCTCCCTTGCAAAATAGGTTTATCACCTCAATGAGATGTAACTGATTACATAGAGGTTAATAAATAAAAAAATAATATACTGTACCTATGGATGGAAATGTTATCTGTCTGAGTCTGTGCCCCACAGGTACAGTAGAGGAAAGACCTGAGCCAAATATAATCACCAACATCCCAATTCCCTTTATCTGCCTTCATAACTCACTGATGTCAACCAGACCTGCAAAACACAATTTCAGCTTCCCCTTTCTTTCCTGTATCACACATGAGCACAAAATCACAAGAACACCATAGAGAGCAAGAGCTGCCGTCTCTGCTGACGGACAGGACGCACACTGGAAACGATAAAAATAATTTGGAAACATAGCACGGACTTGCTGTATCAGTGTGGAGGAAACGCAGGCATGAGCAGCGAGGGACATGTCGAGGAGAATCTATTCTTGTTTGGCTGAGTCAGAGGAAAGTTACAGGAACGAACCACTGTTTAATCTGTTTTTAAGCATCAGCTGCGCCACCTGTGAGGCCCCTCTGAAATGCAGAACTGATTTAGTGGTATGATAGGTTTATGGTGTTATTGAACCACAGGCCTACTGACTGTCCTCAGATCAGTAATACATAACCTGTGCTTCATCAATCTGATCTGTTTGTGCAGCCGCAGGCAGGAAAGAGGTGAAGAAGCGGGGGCGAAATAAATGAGACACACACATGCTTTCGTCAGTGTGTTCATGGAGTAGTGTTTCATTGTGTGTGAGCAGACCTCATTATCCTGTTAAAACAATCAATTGTAATGTAATCAATGAAGTAAACCAATCTTAACCGCAGGCTTTCCAGTGTCAAAAATGTTTTTTAACAGAGGTAGAACCAAGTCATTGTCTTGCAAGTAACGAGTAAGTTTTAAAGGAACAGTGTGTAAGAGTTAGGGGGATTTAGCGGCATCTAGCAGTGAGGATTTCAGAGAGCAACCAGCTGAAACTTCTGGTAAGAATTCCGTCAGTGTTCATTGTTCAGAAGATTTTTACCGGAAGCTGAATTATCCGCAGAGGTCTCCTCCTCTCAAAAACAATTGGACCAGGTGATTAAAACCAGTAAAAACACTGAATAAAGTAGTTTCAAGTTACAAATCAGTGTTTCTGCGATGCTGTTTGGCACGTCAGAGATGGGCTGCTCGCCCAGCACCTGCTAATGTGTGCTCACCTTTTTTCCTCTGATGACCTATGAAGATCCAGACATGTAGACCTAGAATTATCTGCAGAAGTTTCTTCTTCTTCAAATGAAATGGATGTGGTGATTTAAATCTGTAAATAAAGCAGTTTCACGTTAAAAAAACAACAAAAGCATTGTTTTTCCACCAAACAATGGTGGCTGACGCGAATGACCCTATCTAGAGCCAGTGTTTGGATTGTCCACTCTGGGCTCCTGTGGAAACATGGCAGTGCAACATGACAATCTGCTCCCTACGTAGTACTGGCTCATTCTAAATTAACGAAAACATGATTCTTATTTTACGCCTCGTTTCCACTTACATATGTGTATGGAGACGAGGCATCTGGAAGTTCATTCCTTCCTGTGGGAAGCTGATATCGCAGAGACCATATGACAGTGTGCCAGTGTGCCAGTGTGACGGGTCACAACTTCACGTGACACAAGAACACAAATTGGCTTCATTATAACTCGCAGCATTCACAGACAAACACTTGTCTTATCTGGACACATTCCCCCCACAAATACAACACGCTAATGTTATTAGCACAAGCCTGTGGCATTTTACATTGTATAAATTAGTCTAGCGACAAGTGGAGAATATTTGGGGAATTTATACTTCTGTCTTGGGATAACAGTCACAGTTTATACCTCAGCCCTCTGTGTCGTTCAGTGAACAACATCACATGAATCTGGTGTTATAAAATGAATTACAGAGTTTATTATAATCTGGTGTGATCATATAGTGCATATTAGTCCATTACAACGCTTCAGGCTGCACACTCACATTTGCATTACACAATATTTCTACATAAGTATTTACATGACACTAGCAAAGACCCCAGTAATCCATTATTAATCAAGAAAGTACTGTACGTTAGAAGAACACCCGCCATTTAGCGCAATGTGAGCACAACACAGCGCACACACAGACACATCATGGCTTCACTCAACAATGAGCGCCAAACGAGCGCGGCTGCTTAGCAATGATAACAAGGGCAGCTCGCGCCAATAAACAATGCAATGCATTAAAATGCAATGAAACCAAACACAAAGATGCATAAAATATTACCTGCAATTACAGTATTGACAGTGGAATGAAGAGGGATCAGCATTGGTCTTGGCCTAACAGTCTGGATAACACACGGAATACGAGTTAGCCATTAAGCTAGCTTAAAACCGGAAGTGAAAGTTTTAGTCTCTATAAATAAAACTGTACAACAAAACAGCTCAGAACAGTTAGCTTAAGTCCTTATGAGTACGTTACAAAGTAAAATACAAAGTATTGGCATCTGTATTCTGACTAAATGAGTAGTTATCCCAGGCTAACAAGAGAACACGACCTACCACAGTGCATTCCTCGGCCTTCTGTGATGTTCATACGCTAGCTTAGCTAACATGCTGCTAACTGGCTAACAGATTACTTTCTTCAGTTCGTCAAGTGAGTTTGACTGATTGAAAATAACTTGTTTATCTAGTTTTCGCAAATTGTGAATCTGAGTAATGTTATTCTGCTAAAATATGGTTCTATATTATATACAGTCAGATTGTCATTATCACTCGTTCAGCCATCCATACATCTTTTTAATTAAATATTTAACAAAACATGCCGCATACCTGGCAGGCCAACATATTCATTTATTTGCTAACGTGCAATATTGGTCCTGTTTTTGTCCCAGTAATGTTCCAAGCGCATATTCCAGACTAACGTTACTGGCTGGCAAAAAATGGACAGAATTAGCCTCTCCCCCATGGCTACAGGTAGTTATTGGGTTTCTATCATCTGTATTCTTACAGGCATCGTCCATATATGTACAAATCTACTGACACCAGTCACATACATAAGTGGAAACGAGGCGTTATGGTCAAGAAAACGTACTTGTTATATTTCATTTTTGCCAATATATCCCCCTAAATCCCACACAGTGAACCTTTAAGTTGGCACTCAAGTCCTAAGTCAAAGCAGGTCCCAAGTTTCGAGTCCTAAACAAGTCATAATGCTCTCTTCACCAAATATAATGCCATTTTAACAACTGGGTTAATATAGTTTAAATTTACAAAAATTATAAATCTATTTTGAAATTAGGAGGCTATTTATTTGTTAAATTAAATTGCTGAAAAATTTGAGTGTTAAAAAGTGTTAAGCTAACGTTACCTAAGCATTAGCTTGCTAGCTCTGTTGGCCTAATATTAGCCTTGACTTACCGTTCTTTCGCCCAGTGTCAAATGTTAAAGGTAGTTCCATCTCTGTGTGTAATGTTTGACACGTCATTTTGTATACTGTGGTTAATTTTTGTTGATAACTTTGTAGATTTTGCACAGTAACAAAATTATCTTTGGTGTTATTTTTACCAACTGGTGGTCAGTAATGTAACGTTAGCTCTTCATGGTTCTGTCCTGCAACTTGATTGGATGCTGTTGGATTGGTTCTGGGAATTTGCGTTAAATAACATTAACGTTAATTAATTGAGGATATTAATTGATTCGTGGCACACTTTATGAATAACATACTTTTTAATCTTTAGGCTTATGGTATTTCAGGTCAAAAAGTTAAAGTCCGAGTGAAGTCATGAGTCATTGGAGTTTAAGCACACGCTGAGTTACAAATCTTTTTTGATTTTGTCAAGTCAAGTCTTAAGTCATCAAATTTGTGACTCAAGTATCACTCAAAACATAACTAGCCTTAGCCTGGGAAGCCTGATCAAGACCTCAACCTGGAAATGACTGTGTGTGTGTGTTTGTTACTGGTATGAGAAACTGCACGAGGAAACAACAGCAACACCTCGACTGGAGAACAAAGATCCACACTTGTTTTGACATGACATCACTGTTTGCATATTTATTTCCACATCTTCACATGAATCGAACCTCACACTGACATCAGCTTAGTGAACAACATGACTGCATGAAAGCACAGTTTAAACCTGGCAGCAAATAGAACTGTGAATACTGCAGCGATCCATACACACACACACACACACACACACACACACACACACATCTTTACGTATTGGGACAAAAGCGTAGAACAGAGCTGGTGAGTGATTACATCAGTACAGTTAGTGCTACATTAATGTGTGTGTGTTTCCATCCAGGGTCCCAAGAGTGGACCCACACTACAGTAGAGCAGGGCTGCCCTCACAAAGAAAATGAACAACATCTGGACATGGAAACTTCTACCCAGTTCACCTAGTGGGGGCTTTAATGGGGTAAAAGGGGTAAAAGTGAATATGTGATTTGACTGTGTGTAGGGGGGAAACACCCATAGTGTGTATGAGGAAACATATTTTATACCAAGCTACAGCATAAAGGGTCCTGTTCAGCTTGGTGTTTTGGCACCTCGCTGTACCCAAACACATGTCAGTAACATGTTTCATGTGGAAAATGACCTCAACTTGCAGTAACTTGTGTCAAAAGGTGGCTGAATCACATACATACACAGCTCTCTTTAAAGGTCTCACAGGTTTGGGGGAACACGTGACAGTGTGCACAGGGGTCACTGACAGACATGAAACACTCACACATGACTTGATGTTTTTACACCAACAAATATCCACACATACACTTGGCACAAAGCTTTGTTCTCACTGAGCTAAATGTAAAAATAAAGATTTAGTTTCACAGATGAAAAACAACGTTTCAGAGTCACACACTGTAAATATAACAGTCAGAAGACATTACATCCACTGCCCACAAGAGTGGACTGATACTCAACAGTCATCATTTTCATACAGCATATATAATATGTGATTATAGTTAAAGGCTAAAATTATTGTGGCACTATGTCACGTTTATAAAAATAAGCACTTTTACAACCACTTCACATTATCTTCCCTATGGGATTAATTAAAGTTTGATTATGTATCTGTCCTTTCTTAAGCAGTCTAATTCTCAAATCTACACAGCTAATTACCACTGGTCTAAATCAGCTGAACGTCCATCAAAATCAGTCCCAGCTACTGAACCATGTCCTCACTGGCTGCTGATGACTCCTGGGCATCTCCTCCGTTAATGGCAGGCAGCTCGCTTGCGGTTTCATTGGCTGTTTGGGGCTCAGCAGCCACACCATTGGTTGTCAAAGTCTCCATAGCCGTGTCATCAGTTGTTACGGTCTCAGTGGCTGCTGCGTTTGCTGTCTGAGACTCATTTGAAGTTCCACTGAGCTCAGAAGGTTGGGAAGCTGTTGTCAGACTACCTGCACCGTTGGCTATTGCAGTTGTTGCTCCGTTGGTTTGCGCAGTCGCCGTTCTGATCTGATCTGTTGGGTGACTCTCTGAATTTGATGCAGTGACATGATCTAATGCTTGGTCGGTTGTTTGGCCATCAGACAAGAAGGTGTTGTTGTTATTGTTGTGATTTGGCCGTGGGGTTACAGAGGTATCCGTTGTTTTTTCAGCTGCAGTCCATGAGTCCTGGTCGAAGTCTGGAATTTGGTGGACAATAATTGGAATTGGAGAGACCTGATTCAACCCGACAGGCTCGTTGGCTACATGGTTGCTTGTGGACGGCTGATTGACTTCATTACTAATTGCTGACTGCCAGTTATTAGAGCAGAGGACTGCTGGAATGCTGCATGGAGAAATAAAATCATAACCAAGTCATTAATGTGAAAGAAATAATTTGCTCTACAAAGTATTCTCAATAGTCTCGTGTTCTCTGTGAGACCAGATGTCCAGAGATGGTTGGCAAAACGGGTTATAGCTTTGAAGACATAATAAATTGGATCCCATGTTGTACTACGTACATTTTGTGGTATTTGGTTTCTGAATTTAGGATTTTAAACTATTTTCTTTCTTTCATGAGCAAAACAAATTAAGGGAATATGACCTTGATGAAAGCTCATTAAAAGTGCATTTTGTCAGCGTCCTGTGAAAACCCTGTATCTCCAAATGTAAACCCTGGTTTAATTTTGTGACATTGCATTTTTTGGAGATTAAATTTCACCTCCAGACATGTTAAAATACTTACACCAATACTAGTGTTTAATTTAATGCAGTTTTACACATAATAGATTAAAAAAATCTGAAAATGGGCTGGAAGCAGATTTGCTCCTTAATGAGGAATTCTCAATCTGGCCTCCGCAAGACCCATTTCTGCTTGTGGTAGGTTTTGCTGTCACTTTCACAAGCGCTGCTAATGCGAGGTTGGGCTGTGAAAGACCAGTGCGCATCAAGAGGGCCAGTGTTAGAGGAAAAATCAGAAAGACTCAGCCATACATGTTTGAGCCTCAGCCAGAAACAAACTCAGATGCGATGCAAATCTGAAAAAAAAAAACTGACAAAACGTAATTCTCAATTCAGATGTTTTTTCCCACTAACAAAAGGAAGCAACAAAAGATTTCCATACATTATTTCAGTTCTATAAAGATTCAATATTCTAGTGTTGTAAAGCAGACACACAGACCTGGCCAGCTGCTTCTGAAGCTCCTGAGCATGTTGGTTGCACTGGTCGAAGTAACAGGCCTGAGCTTCCACAAAGTCAGTCAAGCTCCGCATGTGGTTCATCTGGGAAAAAACACAAGCAACAACACAAGACAGATGGAACAACATAAAGAGTTTGCATTTAAGAAAAAGTAAAAACTCTAAACTTAAACAAATAAAAACAAATTGGCATAATTTGCATCCTTTATGAATAAAATGTCATTTTGCAGATTGAATTCTCTCCATTTGTGGAGATACTGAATGACAAAATAACTGGAAAAATGTAGTGTTACTATTCTTTTTAAACAGAAAGCAAGAGTTTTGCTGGGCATGGGTACATGAAGGTATATAACTATGTAGTCCAAGTTAACTGTTGCAAAGACAGAAAACCTACCGATACAAAAATACACATAAATACCAAGTTTGAAAAATATGGCAGAATCTTATTTTCTATCTTTTTTTGTGTGTTAGTGTGCACATACATGAGTGTTGCTGATTCCTTCCACGACTCTTCTCGTAATTTCTGACTGTCGATCGAACAGACTCTGACAGATCCTCTGCTCCATCTCTGCCTACACACACACACAACATAATCTTTTATGGTCTTTTTAATTAGTCCAGCTTTTTTAGCGAAAAACAAATCCCAGATGAGCCTAAGTCTAAATGAGCTGAACAATAGAAAGAAAATCATCACTGCAGCTGATAGGACCATACTCAATTCTATAAATGCTGAGGGTGTTAAATTAGTTTCCCAAGCATCACATTCTGCACGTATGCAAAGATAAACATGAACTCACCTGGGAGATTTCCTGAGCCCAAATCTGATTGGATGAGAGAGACAGAGAGGAAGACAAGTGATTTACTCAATGGCCAAACAGCAAATTCAGTTTTGCCTGTGACAGTGTTCGTGCCCCTTTAACATGACTGACCTTTAACCACTTAACACGCAGGAAGCTGAACATGTAAGATACATGAGACAGGTAGTCGTCTTCCAGCGGGTTTGCATTCAGGTTCTGAGAGAGACAAGAGATTAAGGTGGAATGAGAATGTACTGTATGATAGAAATGGGGATTTCGGTGAGTTTCTGGATTGATCATGGTGTGATAAGTGAAGGTCAAGACATTCTAACTCACTCTGCCCTCTCGCTCTGCCTCGTGGGCTTTCCTCACTCTGTTCTTAGCTATGTCCAAGTCCAAACGCTTGTTCACCAACATCTTGCGCTCATCCTATGAACAAGCACATACATACACACACACACACACACACACACACACACACACCCATCCCATCCACCCACACACACCCACACACACACCCACACCCACAGACGTTTTAAAACCCATGTTAAATATACAAACAATTAGAAACTGAGCATGGACAAAAGAACAAAAGAAAGAGATTAGTGAAGCAATTACTGTGACAATCAAAACACAATTAAAGCTGGGGTAAGCAGAAATCTGGGAAGGGGAAAAAAAAGGCAGAATCTGAAAATACAACCTATTCCTGTCCTAAACTCCTCCCACCAGACGACCACAGACACATACACACCCTTTATACAGTAACCCAGTGTTTCCTAAACACTGATTTATTTAATCTTATTTAATTGTACAGTTGTGCACACTGCATTTGCTCAGCCTCTCCTTGCCCTGCTCAAACCACAAATGAGACACGAATTAGCTAGCTAGCCACCTCACGGTCCCTTAGCCTTGCTAACTGCTGCTGTCAACTGCTTTACTGGGAGGATAGCAGACAGCAGCTACACAGACAGACCTTCAGTTGGCGGCTGCAGCAACTCCAATTTGGCCAGCGCAAAACCCCTTTGCGCCAGGTGTCACAGAGGACTGGTGCCAGCGGCAGCGCAGGGTCTAACCTGTGCAACAGCAGCAACAGAAAGTTTGCTGATCCAGCAGGTAGTCAGGGTTATTCGGTCACGTGGAGCTGGGGTTTGTGCTGGCTGGATTCAGGTTGCTGTGGCTGCTGACAAGGGGTCTGCCTACAGAGCTGTGGCAGTGAGGCTGAGGACGCACTGTGGTTTGAGGCTCTAGCTAGCGTTAACCACATAAATGTGAGCTTTAAGCCACAGCTGTGAGCCTTTAGCTCTGCTTAACTGAGGGCTAAACTATTATTAACATTTTCATTGCATCTCTGAAATGCTTTGCCAATATTGAAACATATTTTAATTTGTTTATTGTCCGACTCTCTTTTTGACAAGTCTGTCTTCAGTATTTGGGTTGCTTTGCTGTCTAGGCAGTTGCTGCCAAAGCTGGAATAGCAACTTTCTCTGCAGAATTTTCTACTGTTGTATCATACTTTCACAATCTGAAGGAACATGCAAGCATATCTGCCTTTATAGAAGAGCCAGTTGGAAGTCCTTCTCTCTGAAATGATCTGTGATTGGCCAAAGACTCCCATCGTGGGCCAGAAAACAGAAGCTATGAAAACAGCGCCAAGAGGAGGTGCAGAAGTCTAGTTTCCCTCAAACCACTTGAATTACAGTATGCTCAAAGTTTTTACGGGATTTTACCCAGTGATGCACTGGGTAATGGTGATGGGTGTGAATTCTGTATTTGTTTATGAGTGTGTTACCTGCATGGTCCTGTATTCCCCTTCAGTGAAACTCTTCAGAGGGGTGAGAAAGTGGATGTTAGTGCTTTGGACAAACTTCCTCTCTGCCTCACCAAGCTGCTTCTGAGTCTCTCCACACCTGAGCAGTGCAGTTCCTGAGCACAAAACAAAAATTCTGTTTATATCTGCAGCACAACATACTGATGCGATGTCAGCCATATTATCCAGATCAACATTATCCTCATTAAAAGGGAAACTTGTTTTTGTCTTTAGACTTCTCCTTGAGTGAGACTGGCTTAGACACAATAACAAACAAACGTAAATAAAAACCAGGGCTTTTCAAAGTAACGTGTAAATTGCATCTAATTAATCACAGAAAAAAATAACGCGTTAAAAAATTAACACTGATGAATCATGTTCCATGGTTGCCCTTGACCCGATTCCTCACTGAAGGCCAGAGTGGCTTTGACACGTGAAGGAGGCAGGCCAGACAACACTGCTTGGCCCTGTGAATGGAGCATTTACATATATAAAAAAACAAACAGATGGAACTGTTGATAGGAGCACCATCCTCTGCAATTTCTGCAGTAAGGAATTTTTGTACCATCGGAGTACTTAAAGCCTGAAATATCACCTCAACCAAAGCATTTAGCAGTGAACCCAGAGGTCCGAGCTAGCACAACCTCTGATGCTAGCAGTAGCAGCCAGTCTTGTCAAGCCACACTCGACCAGGCGTTCAGACAGAAAATGAATAAGTCCACCTGTGACCAACTGACTAACTCCCTTGCAAAATGGATTGCAAAAAGACTGCAGACCAGTTTCGGTAGCCGAGGACAGGGGGACAATTGTGTCCAAAATCCAGCAGCTTTACCACAACACATCTGCCAAAATCCATTCAAATTGAAATTTCAATACTTTCACAGCAAAAATTGATGTGTGCGATTAATTTAGATTAATTAATCACTGAGCATGTAATTAATTAGAGTATTTTTTTTATCACTTGACAGTCCTAATAAAAATGTTTTATTTTTCTGTCTATAATATTGTCAGACACTTATAATAACAATCTGAGCCTGTCAGTGCTAAAAACAAGCTCTTCTGGTGGACATACATTGACAGTGTGCCATTGCCCCGAGGGATTACGCTGCAGCCTGTTCGAGGCAGCAGCCCTCTCGCTCAATACTGGACCAATTTAAAAAACTGTTGGTCTAATTAGACACTTAGACACAAACACATGGGAAAATAGGGTTCAGGTTGAAAAAGTTCCCCTTTAATGAATACTCACCATAGGGTGTGTTGGACCCCATTTCCAGCCCTGCTTGGATCATTTCATCTCCCAGTACTTCATGTGCACGAGGTCGAGGGGGGACGTTCCAATCCAGATGCTCATACAGCCGGTCCTCTAATCGTGCTCCTGTTCCATCATGATACACAGTTTAATTTTTAAAAGGCTGTCAATAACAGCAGTCAGAATACTGCACGTACTTGATACTGTATTCTACTAGGACGAGCATTAAAACTGATTTAATGCAATGTGAGACAAAACAGTAGGCATGAGGAACACCTAAGGTCAACAAAAATGATTCTTCAGAGAAACTAAAAGCCCTCATTGGAAAGATGATCTGCAAACACATCTTTGATGTTAAATAAACATATTATTTCTGGCAGCTGAATGGTCCCCTTACTTGATAGATTACAGACCACGTCCACTCGTAATTCCGTTAGCCGATGTAATTGGATTCAAACAGCCAAGAGAATAACCATCCCTATTCATCTGAACAGGACAATTACAGTCACAGCAAACAGAAGAGCACAAAGTAGATGTGGATTTTGCAGGAGGGCAAACAGAGCTCAAATAATGTCTCCCAGAGGTAAAGAGCCGTCGTCATCATTCAGTGGTTTCACGTAGATCGTAATGACTCATGCTCATTTGTTGGAGATGTCTGTGGGTTGGCGCAAAGATAGAGACGGTGTGTTTATCAGGTCAAAATGTTTGGTCAGTTAATTATCTGAGTCAAAAGTCTATTGATCGACTCCAGACTGTACAGAATTCAGCTGCCAGGCTTTTAACCAGAACCACTTTAGTTTCAGCCTCTTTATACTGGCTCCCAGTATGTTTTAGAGTAGATTTTAAGATTACTCCCAGCTATATCTCCGCCCTCTTAGTGCTACACGCCAGGACGTATTTTGAGGTCCTCGGGCAGAGGTCTTTTGTCTGTTCTAGAGGCTCAGCTGAAAACTAAAGGGGACAGAGCTGTCAGGGCCCCGAGGCTCTGGGAGAATCTGCCCAAGGAAATCAGGGCAGCCGAGTCAGTGATCTCCTTTAAGTTCCTTCTTAAAACATACTTTTATCAGACAGCCTTTCCTGGTTTAACTTCAGTTTTAAGTTTATTTAGACTGTCTTTTATTTCCTCAGCTTTTATACACCAAAGTGTATTTATCAGTTCTTTTGAAAGTTGTTGTTTTCATGTCTTGTCAATAAGATGATATATAAAGGCCTTTCTCACAGCAGACATTTTGGCTTGTGATAACCGGAAAAGCACAGGTGGTACTAGTAACACTAGATGCCTCTGGTTTTTATTCAAGTGCTCTAGTGGGAGTGACAGTGAGCAAGTAAGCAGGACACAAGGATCTTGAAATCAAAGCAGCTAAATGGAATTCAGCCATCATTCATTTTATTATTGACACCTGTGTTGTTCCTCCTGTGACATGTCAAAATGCCCACTGAAACACTCTAATTGCATGCTGTACATGAACACAACTTGTTTCCATGGGGTTTGCAATTGTTTTTTGCTAATATATCTGGGTAAAAAGAGAATACAGACATAACATTTGTGGTTATGTCTCAATTTATCACTTCAAAAATGAGTGACTTGAAGGACATACAGAGACTTTCGGGACCTTAAGACAATTTCTATACATGATACAAACGCATAGACACTTTACAGTCTCTCACCGGTATTGGGCTGCAGTAAAACCTCCGTCTGGGAGATTATGTTGTCTGTCCATGTCTTGGTGGCGTCTGCCCGGGCCAAGAGCTCCTCCAGTCCGGGGTCCAACTCAGTCTTGACCGCCTGGCCTAGACTCTCCTCCGTGTACTGGAGCGGAATCACAGAACGCCATTTAAGACACTTAAAAATAAAGATTTATTGAAGTAGCCGCTGTCATTAGGTGATACTAGCGTCTCAGTGGTGTTTACTAATCAATAAACCCGTTATTCACATGTTAATGTTGGCTAATTTTGACGTTCACTTCCGAGTTCTTACCTGAACAGCCCGGTTGATGAACTGACCAGCATCCACAGCCAGCCGCGTCAGATCCATGACAACGTCCTCAAGGTCGCGCGCTGTCCTCCGCGGTGGTCCAGCAGAGCACTAACGGTCCGGCAGGCTACCGTTAGCTATAAGAAGCTAAGTGACCAACGGCTAGCTGACCTCGCCATGGCCCCAGCAGCCAGCCAACACTCTCTGTTAGCCAGATTACGGTCCGTTAACGACGACCAGCCGGTTACATCAAGGCGACGGAAGTGCGAGCACCTGCTGTGCGTTGTCAGTTACCCTCCAGTCATGTCGGGTGCTTCCTTCAAGTTTGCTGCTCGTTTACAGCCTCGGTTTGGCAGTAATGGCTGAATTTCAGAACACTAACGGGAGGTCTTCGGGTAAGTTAACGGTTGTTTGTGTGCAGTTACGTCGTTTTATTGTCGGGCTTTTAATTTGTTGCCACACCGAACCGCGTAGCGTCTAAACAATATCAAATACCAGTATTTTTGACAGCAAAATGGCTGCTTAAATGCTGTTTGAATTTTGGTAGCTGTCTAAAACATGTTAAAAAAAATAATGACATAAAAACACGTCGATATCTTCATAGAAAAAAAAGAGGAGAGCGCAAGACTTCCGGTTGCGATTTTCACAATAAAAGCATAATCTCTGCACGCCATCTCAGTGACACAACATAACATAAAAACAACAGCTGCAAACTGAAACTTGTTTTCCCATAGAAAAGCTTCAGTACACGTATTCAAAGATGATCTTGCCATGTAAAAAGATATCTCGTTAACATCTCAAAAATGGTCCACTTCCGGTGCTGCTTTGGAAAGCTCCTCTTCTATCCAAAAGACATCTGAAACAGCAGCCAGGCGTTGACAAAAACGAGAAAAGTAATAATAAAGAATACAGTGACCCTCTGAGTGTCTGAACTCATGACTTGACAGCTATAATCTTGCTCACCTAAAGAAACTCCACATCCCTTTCTTCATACTATCCTCACCCAGTCCTCTTCAGCCTCTTAAGGCTTTAATGAGCTTGGCTTTAACTGGTGCTCCCGTGAAAATGGCCAGCTGATTGGACCCTTGGGTATGTGTAAGAAGAGAGAAACACACACTGAGGGGATTAAGACAATCTGACTGAGAGAGACTCAAAGGAGTTAAGAGATTAGCACACACAAATCTGCAAAACACACCCTTTATTACAAGAGAATGTTCAGAGATGCAACAAATATTTGTTTCCAGAAAACAGGAAACTAAACAGTCATGGAAGTACTTGAACGAAAATGATGCTCTTCAACAAACAGTCAGGAGTAGGTATTTTTGTGTCAGTATTACAAACTTGATGTGCAAATTCCTTTATACTCGCTTGGAGCCACCTCAGAGGGCACTTCAGGTTGTCTTGTGAAGGCATTTGATCACAGGTAAGCATCTTAAATTCTCCTGAATTTACCTCGAAATGCACTCATCTTATTTTATAATCTTAGGTGTGTGTTTTACAGGTATGGGCCCCAGCCCAGATACATCTGACAGAGCATTTTGTCATCTGTGGCTTCCTGTATGAGGTAGTGGACGTGTCCCTCTATAGACAGAGGCAGACCCAGCACTTTGTTCCTGCTCTTTATCACTCCCTGCAGACGCTGGTCGATGTCACACACGTGGGTTTTTGCCTGGCAGAGAACAGAGGGGGAAAAATCAAAACATTTCAGTTATACAAATACCAAAAATCTGACATTTATAGGTTACATGCAGCTCTTAATACAAGGTAACACTTTCATAGGCAAAAGCAAAGACGCACCTTTTCATTAACTATCTCTCCTGTCTCGTTGGCCTGAGCTTTGGAAAGTCCTTTGGCTTGTTTGCTCCACTCCACCAGCGGGTCATGAAGGAAGGTCTTCAGTACACTTAGAGGGAAAATTAAAAACAGAATTTTAAAAGTTTTTTAAGAGTCACAATATAAAATTGTGATAGAGAACAACAAGTAAAAAAAACAACTTTACAAGCATACTTTTTGTTTTATGTGCCCCATTGTATGTGTATGTTCAGATCATGAAACAAGGTTTTACAGGACTATTCTAAAATCATTAAGTATTTATGTGCGTGTACCTCATTAGTGGTTCTCTCTGGTCTCTCATAAGTCTCAGGGTGACCTCACAGGCCTGTCTGAAGAGACCCTCGATGCCCATGGGCCCCATGGCGTGGACCATGTTTTGGGTCAGACGGAAGGGAACCACCTCAGGCACATCAAACGTCTCCCCCTAGTGGGGAGGGAAAGAAGGAGCATTACAGAAATTCAAGGACAACACAGTAAGTGGAACAGAAAAGCAATATATAAAACTATTTTTAGGATTTTTTAAGATTTCTATTAAAAGATTTATATCATGAATGACTCCTAATTAATCAATACCTTAAGACAATTTGAGACAAACCTTGTTGAAGAGGCAGTTGAAGTCGACGTGAACACATTCCCCAGTGAAAGAGTCAAAGAGGATGTTTTCTCCGTGGCGATCTCCCAGACCCAGGACGTAGCCCACCATGGACATCACAGCAGTGGAGCGGCAGTATGCAGAGCGACTGCTGTACCTGTAAACACATAATAAGTGGCATTACTTTTCAAAATCTTATTCCTTAATTGAACTTGATCCTAAATATAACTTTAAACCCGAACTGGACCCTTTTCAAATGTATAGCCATCCAAAAACTGCGACGTTTTAAAAATCCAGAACTAAAAATGCTCCTTTCAGCTGTGGTAACAATATTAGATGGATGTAATTGTAGGGTCGTACCATGATGTAGGGTCAGGGAAGGTCCGGAGGAACCACTCGTGGAATACAGGGGGGTGTCGAGCACAGAGTACCTCCTTGTGGATTCGTAGCTTCTCCTCAAAGGGGGCTGTCTTGGGTAGAATAAGCTTCCTGAGCTCTTTACCTGACAAGTAGACACCTGTAACACACATAGAATTAAATTGTTTAGTAACAGTAATTACACTGACAGTTTGTTTAGCGTTAAGTGGCAGTATACCTCTCTCTTTATACAGCTTGGTGAGAATGTGTCGGAGTCCGGCGGTGTTGTTGACCCATTCGATGATGCCGCACTCCTCATTGAGAGGAATCACAGCGTAGGTACGGATATGTAGCTCCCTCCGCCTCGACTCTGCATCTTTACGTAGGCACTACACACACAAACACGCACAAAAAGCATGTGCACATACTATAAATACTGCTGACTTTACAATAAGGGAACACATCTTACACATACCGTAGACTTAAAGGGACAGTTTGGATTTAAGAGGGTTATATGAAGGACTTAGCTATCGTCAATGTATTACATACAATAGATGGCAGTGTGTGTGTGTCCAGTTTGGAGAAGCAGGCAAGAGTACTGCTACGGAAGTTAAGTAATGTACTGCTCAAGGCTCAGTTTATTGTCACTCAAACATGTTAAAAACATGAGGGAATACATTTGTTACCAAGGTCCAGCAGCGTACAGAATAAATAACATTTTAAGATAGTTCTATAATAAATAATTAAATAACCTAAAGCCTATAATAAATATGTTAATAAGTACATAACAATGCATCATGCAGTCATAGCTGTACAAAGTGCAGAGGACAGACTTTAAAGCCTGGGAGTTCATAAGCCTCACAGCCTCTGGGAAGAAGCTGCACTTTAGCCTCATTGTTCTGGCTCTGAGGCTGCGCAGCCTTCTGCTGCTGCTGTGGACACGGGCAGCAGCAAAACTTATTTTAGCCACCGGCAAGAAGTCCAATTAAAAAAAAATATGAGTCAGTTTAAGTGTACCCTATATTTAGAATATGTTGACCACTTTCCCTTGTAGTCAGACAGTCCTCACACGGCGGGGAACTCAAGCCCTTATATAAGCTCTCTTCAAAGCCACCAGTTAAAGGGCTTCCTAACAGCAAGGTACAGCTGTGAAAATATTCCCAATATAGTGTACACTTCAACTGATAGTTGGATAGTTGATAGCTGGCTGGATGAATTGTGCGAAAAACAAAATTTTTCCACCTTTATTCATGTACATAAAGGACAGATTGTTACCTCCCAGTACACCAATATAACTCCAATGTAACTCCAATATTTGTACAGGTAAACCCAATAAACCAGTGACTCATAGTATATGTCATTTTATTTTGAGTCCAGTATCACACACCTTGTTGATGAGGCAGTTGAACTCCATGAGTCTGCAGTCCTTCCTCAGGTCATCTTTAGGTTTACACATCATGGTGTAGCTCCGCCCGTCTGAACCCTTCAGACTTATCTTCTTAGGCTTCTGTAAGGAGGCCAAGATTTCCACCTACACACAAACACACACGTTAGGGTTGCAAGGCTTAAACCTCCTCAAGATTATTTCTGTGATCATAAAATCTGATTTTAGAAGATAATGTTGCTTTATCACCACTCTTTGCCTGTAACTGTGTTTCGTGAAACACTTTTAGTCCGGAGGCCCCTCCCTACTAAAATATTTACGACAACAATTAAAACCCTCTTTCCCTTTCTCTTACAGAGTCTTCAAAGCCATCCAGGTACGCCCAGTGTCCGGGGAAGGCATCGTGCTCTGTGTTTGCCCCGCCAGTAGAGGGCAGCGTAGGGATGAGAACTGACTGCAGCGGGATCAGGATCTGGCTGAAGGTCGGCTCCTCCACCAGACGTTTTAGTTGCTTGAAGTGAACGCCCATACTGAGGGTGGTGCTGTTGCCATCCACCTGAAAGACACATTCACACAGATATGTATTCACAGCTCCCTTTATATGATGTTTTACTGGAATCTGCAAGCATTTCCTGGTCCTGAAGGGGATCAATAAAATGTCTACCAATAAAATGTGCTGCACAGATATAGTAGTATTAACACATGCTTTATTACTTTAATAATGAACTCAAACTTATATATAATCTTCTATATTGACAACTGTCATACATTTGTGATCCTGAGGAAACTATAGTAGTGGATAGCCTTCATCAGGGTAAAATCACCACAGTTTGAATAATGTATTTTTACTATAGTTTCATGTAATACATAAAACACGTTTGTGGTTGTGTGGTTGTGTGTGTGTGTACCGGCTTGTTGCAGAGCTCCAGCAGCTTGTCAGTCAGCCTGTTGGCGTCTCCGATGAATTTCTCCAGAGACTGTTTGAGGCTAATTGCTTTCTTGAGGATCTGATTACAGCGGTTCATACGCATGGGGTAGGAAGACTGAAAAAAGAAGATGAAACACACAAATGAAGAGTGAGGTAATATTTTTTTTTTTTAGAAAAACAACTTAGCGGCCCTGTGAGTTAATGCAGGCGCTGAAACATCTGGTCAATCAATCACACCGAATACAGTAGAAGGGATCTGTAATGTTTGCAAAGGAACTGATGCATTAAATGACAAAAATATGTTTAAGAAAAGGAAATGAACACAAGAGTTCACATACAGTGAAAATATGCAGGTGTTCAAACACACAGGGTTTGGGAGTTCTTGACCAGGAATAATTAAACTGCAGAGATTCACTACACAAGGCCCTGATTGTTATCTAGGAGCCAGACGAACACACCTACCTTGGAGACAGCAGCCATCAGCCACATGGCCTGTTGGGGGTATGCCAGGAAGACTTTGGCCACGATGGTCATGAGGACGTTAAAGACCTCGTCGCTGGAGTGGCACACCCTGGAGATGAGCTGGGAGAAGGCGGTCAGGAACTGGTATGGTGCCAAGTTGGCACAGTTCTCACTCACAGCTATGTTGATTTTCCCCAGCTCCTGACGCATCTGTCTGTCTGCTCGCCCAGCTGTGGTGGAGGGAGGTGTAAATTATATTTAAATGTGTTTAGATATTTCTTTGTCCACTGTTAACAGCTTATAAAAAGTAAATCTGCATAAAGTGGTGGAGCTGCTAGCAAGACACTGGAAGTGTATGATTGCCCTGCATGTATTTTTATTTTACGTGTACAGTCACTACTGACCACCCACCTTTCTCACACTCGCACACTTTAGCTCCAAAATCCAGCCAGAGTGAGAGCATGCGCGGCATGGCCTGGTAGATGTACTGGTTCCCAAACTGCAAGGCTCTGGGAAGGAAACAACCACACGATTTAAATGGCTAATAAAGAAAGTGGAGTAAAGTCATAACAGCATTTTCTCAGCTTTGATCACAGACTCAAGGGCTGGATATCGTCCTTACTTTCCAAAATACATGACAATGTATCGGATGAGGTTCCCCTGTTTCTCCAGCTTGTTGTCAGTCACCATTGGCATCACTTTGTCGTAGTATTTGGCCAGGTAGAAGTTTCCATCCTCCCATTCAGGCAGAAGGTTGGTCACATCCTAAGAAACATAACCAACACACTTAAAGTAAAGCTGCAACTAAAGGTTTACCTTAAAACATATAAAACAATCACAAATCCGATTTATTTACTTCAGAATCTCAATACCACTGATTTCTATTTAAAAAATCATGAGGAGTGGCTTGTAATATTTGCATTATTGGCTCTGCAGTGTCCAAAAAGTTATCAAGTGCATCCTGAAACTCAGCTGGACATGACATCTTCACATTAATGATGTCCAGTTTATTCATGTTTTAATAATATTAGCAACTCATTAAAGTGTTTAATGAAAGCGCAGTGGTTCACTCCCTTTACACACATCATGGCTGTTACCTTGTAGGTCTTCATGATGGCGTTGGACTCAAAGTTGGCCGTCTCCTCCATGAAGCGTCCCACCAGCAGCATGGCCTTGCCTTTGGTCTGCAGGCGGCGAGGGTCTGTCAGTGGCTGATCATCAGGGAAACACTGGGCCACGCCCTTCTGCAGGACGATCAGGGCCTCGTGCACATCGCCCTGACGACACACCAACATAGAGGGGTTTGCTTTGTCTGTTTGTGCGCGTGCACACTGTGTATGAAAATCATATTTTCCTCATATACGGCAGAGCTTGATTTACGATGTGATAATTTCCTACATGCATCAGCAAACACTAAAATGCATTTTAGTAGTAAAGCAGGTGCGAAACAGGGTCAGCTTCACACAAGAAATGCTGATAGTGTGCTTTAGACAGGATGTGCAAATCGTAGTAAAAGTGTCGTTATACCTTGGACCAAAGCCACTTGGCTTTCTCGGTGACCAGCTCGGCCAGGTGTGTGTTCTCTGCGTTCAGCAGGGCATTGAAGGCGGTCTGGTGGTGTCCTGCCTTTCTGGCCACCCGGGCACTTTGCAGCCAGCACTCTCCGACCAGCTCCTTGCTCATGGGCCTGCAGAGCAAACACAAGGCCTGATTAGTGATGTGAGAGCTTTCTAAAGTCAGGAGCTAATCAAAAAACTAATAACCAAGAAATAAATACTGAGAGGTTTAAGGTGCAGAGATGCATCGACAGCTGGAACAATTAAGAGAGGAAATGCCTGAAGGTGAATATTGACACGTTTAGGACATGTGCCCGTTTGCCTGCAGATGTGTCTACATCCTTACTGTGGTGCCAGGTTGAGCAGAGCCCGACGGAGGGCCAGGATTGGCTCCTTAGCCCTGAAAGAGTTCTGGGTCATCTCCAGGCGATCCGACCAATGAGGAGGCAGCTGGCTGAGGGTGGGGGTGGAGCACTCCTTCTGATTCTGCAGCTCAGTAAAACTGTGCTCCAACTCACTGAGCATGTGGAGCCTGACATGACACACAGAACTTTTAGATTCACAAGTTAATACTACCAAAATTCTCAGGATACACCGACACACACAGACCTGACGATGTACTCATATCCTCTCTGGTAGGTTCCACACTCGTAGCTGGCTGCAGACAGAGGGACGACCTGCTCCTTCCTCACCAGCTTCAGCCTCTCGTAGAAAGTCTCGGCATCCTGCTTCTTGGCTGACAGCAGCAACTGGCCGAGCCGCACGCCCCAGGTGTTGGACTGGCGGTCTGGAGACACAATGGTATTGCAAAACTAAGTCATTAAAGTTTATGTTTTAAGTTTATATCTTTTACTACCATAAAGTACAATTTTACATTCAAGATGCAGCTTTCAAGGACCATCTGTGTGTTTTATTACCTGAACTCAAATAATCTTCCAACAGGTCCCATTGTCCGAGCTTCCAGGCTGCCTCCACTCTGTAGGTGTTCAGCTCCGACTTCCACTGATGCCTAAATGTGTAGATGTATAGCTAAATCCAGTGGACCTTCACTGACATACATGTTAAGAAACTGTGAAGAGGCAAATAAGCTGGATATTTTGGGTGTGTAAACACAGTAAGGAAAATGGACCATAGTGTGTGTGTGTCTCACTTGTTGGCCAGTACTCCATTGACCTGAGTGATGACTGTTGATAGCTGTCCCAGGCCGAGCATAGAGGTCATCACTCCATGATAGTGACCGATCTGCGCACAAAGGGAAAATGAAAATGATGAAATATGGAGGAAATTGCAGAAAAATACAACAGTGTAACAAACAGCTGACACCACATCATTATCTGTCATCTTAACATAAGCAATAATGTACTGTGGCTGCTTCTCGGCAGTATTTTTAACCCACTACTATTCTCTTCTGTGTGTGTGTGTACCTGGTCTGACTCCAGCTGTATGGCCCGGTCATAGCAGGCCGTTGCGTCTCGCAGCAGGCCGATGCTCTCATGCTCCAGTATCTGTTCTCGTAGCGACGGTTCCTCCCTCCTCAGGGCGTTGACCCCTCTCACTCCGTCAGGTTCATGCATGGCGGCGTACAGTGTCTACAACAGCCAATCACAACAAAACAGTTCACAGAGCTTGTTTGGGGTCATGTAATACATATCTGTGGAACATATTTTGTTTCTTTGAACATCAGTCTGATTATTTTATACTTTGTAATATAGGTATTTTTATTTCAGCAGTATTCTTTAACCCTCGGCCAAGCTTTTGTCAGAGTTACTGACAAATTATTAAGAGCTATTGGTGTAGTCATCACCCAGTGTCTACCTCGACACTGTGATGACCCCTCCGGTGTCATCTCCTGTGCTGGGTGATTCACCTGTCTGCTCTCTCTCTGCAGGAAAGGGATCGTTAGGGCAGCTAGGAACACCTGAGGTTATTTAAGTGTGCGTGCAGCTGACAGCTTCCTCTCTCTGACTGACAACCCACTCGCCTGCTGATGCTGTTTTGTTCCTCTCCTGTTTAGTTATGTTGTCCATCCTTATGATTTGTTTGCACATCACACACTATACCCACACGCCCTATACTTTAATTATTTAAAGCTACAGCAAATATAAACCGAATCAAGATTATGCTACTGCATTGTCCATTTCTCACCTTAAATGTTTTCAGAAGCATATTTTAGTGTACTGTTTAGCTGTTAAATGCAGTTTGCGCCAACTGGTGGGTGGTGTTTTGTTTTTGCTAGATTGTTTTAACATGGCTCTGGGCCACAAACTTTCTCATTTTATAGCTTAACAGTCTACCTAAACATGTTTCTGAGACCATTTGAAAGGAGAAAAAGGGGATGTAGTCACACAATCTTGATTCATATTAGATCAGCACTGCCAATTCTTACAGTTGGACTGCAGTTCATGAGCAGTGACTGACATGTTTGACAGCTGATCTCGCTGAAAATGGCCTGTCTTTGCTCAAGTCTCCCGTTTTCCCGTTTATTCTGTCAGGCCTTTCAGATTTTTGCTCAATGACCCCCATATTAAACTGCCTACTTGAGCTTTACGTTAACCCTTCAATTTGGTTTCCCGTAATTTTGCTGAAACATTGACACGTCTTGTCTTCCTTTTGTTATGGCCATTTGAGCCAGGTTGTAAAAACACTCTTAAACAAGGTGCCAGAAATTGTTAGACCTGCACTTTAATACTTAACGAGTAAGTCTATCTATGTACTCAAACACCAGAAGTAGAGAGAGGTAACATGAGGTAACACGGTTCCTGTCCAAATTACAGTTTTTGATTTGTAAACCAAATTGTCACTTATTTTAACTTTTCTTATAGTTTCCATTGTCAGACGGCTCTAAAAACATCTATGAGACATAAACACATAATGGTAACAAGCTTCTAAGCAACCAGTGCAATACCAAGACGTCCCCAAGCCACTTGTTTTGATCTAAAAGAGGGGGAAATGAGCACATACTTTAGCAAAGAATACATTTAAATGATTGTTGTCTGACCTGCAGGAAGGTGAGATGGTCCTGGATGTTCTCTTTGTTTTCTAAGATGTGTGCTTCAAAGTGCATGAGGGCACGAGTGTACGCTTTGGATCGTAGAGAGGCCTTGGCCAGAGCGTCCTGTGGAATCCCCCTCAGGAAGGCCACCACACGCTGATACTCCCCGCTCTCTGCAATAACATGTTTTAGCTCTTTATTTCAAGATTCAAACTACAGGCCACTGATCGAACCTTAATAAATTAATGTTTTACTCTGATATGTTTCAGCACCGCAGTGAAAACCTGGAGACTAGAGATTTGTGCACTGGTGAAAGTGTCACTAACCGTTGTGTTTGGGTTTGTCGTAGAGGATGTGGCGGCTCCACTGTGTGAGGTGAGAAATCATACTGAACACGGTCTGAGTGCTGAGCTGTGATAGGCTGGAGGCCGTCTCCTGACCTCGTCCATCCCCTGCTGTCAACACGGCCAGCATCTCCTCTGTTACCTGAAAGGAGGTGTGTCATTATTGCGTGATAAAACAAGCCTTAGAATTATCGTCTTCTGTAAGTGACACAGACATGTGTGTGTCCTCACCTCTTGTTGCTCTGCAGGTGTGCAGCCCAGCAGCATGTAGAGCAGAATATGAGGCAGCAGGTAGATCGTGACCTTGTAGTCGTGTTTGATGATGAAACTACAGCAGGTGAACACTCTGCTGGCCAGCTCATGTCTCACCTAAAACACAGAAAACCAGCTACCAAAAACTGACTTGGAAGACAAGTTTATGCTGTCACAGAGACAAAAGATGTGCTTTTCACTTTTTTTGCAAAAGTTTTGAAACTGACAACAAATGCGTGCTTGAAACCTTTGCATGCTTTTGTCTATCTTATCTGTTATCATGTGACAGTTTGTCGAGGAAACACTTTCTCACAGTAGATATTTAGGACTCCATTTTGATATTCAAAATGCCCGGTTATTAAATCACACGTATCTGACAAACGGAAAGAGCTGGATACATGATCTAGCAGCTGTGTATCTGTTTGTCTCTGCACAAGACAGTCAAAGATGAACAAGCTCACCTTGCTGATGAGATATCCGGCCCAGGTGGCTGACCAATCAGAGAATTTGCTGCCTCTCTCACTTAAGTACACCGGCTTCTTCAGTTGGGACCAGTTCACCTCCTTCTGACTGCTCTTATACCTGAAGACATGGAGGGAAATATGGTAAAAAAGAGAGGACAAAGAAGAAAAATAACTTCCACTCCAAGGATCTGATCGTCTTAATTATATGTGAGACTAGTACAAGTGTAGATGTGCTGTAAGTCTACATGTATGTAAACTTGAATACCTGCTGTTGAGGTGTGGTTCCAGTATTTCTTGAATCTGCTCCGGGAATCTCCTCCACAGACGGCGCCCTGGTGAGTCGGTTCGACCCTCACGGCACTCGAAGATGGACAGCAGTTCCTACAGCGTGCATGACAGCACCAACACACATAACAGGTGAAACATGAGCCAAAAGAGAGATGGAAAGACATACACCTCAAAAATTAAAGTGCAAAGTGAGTGCTTGCAGATGTGCGAGTACCTGAACTGCATAAGCAGAAGAGTCCTGTGCTCTCACGTTATCAGCGTAAGCCAGAAACGTTCTGGTCAGTTCAGTCAGCAGCTCGTAGGCAAAGTTCGGATCATCAACTCCACTCTGCTCACAGAGAAGTATATGGTTTCTTACAGGGATGTTCCATTTTTCGGGGAATCTTTTTTATACACACACACACACACACACAGTTTAAGTCTTGTCTCGCTTACCACGAAGGTGTTGCGATCCCCATGGGTGTGCGTGTGTGACAGGTCCAGACGTCCAGGATCCACGGCTCCCAGCTCCCCCAGACACTCCCCACAGAGGAGCCTGGCCTCTGGGGATGAGTCCTGACAGCCCTTCAGCAGCACCGACACCAGGCTGGAGATGACCGGCTCCACCGCCTCACTCGCACAAACCTGGCGCAGCAGCCACCCCTGCAGCCCAAAACACAAAAAACATATTTATGGTGTGGGGCATGACGGTAAGTTTAAGATATGTCAGTTAATAATCAGCATTTAAAAACAGAAACTGAAAGCTTTGAGTCTGGTCCTTTCAGAGGTAGTTAATCAGCGTGTGTGTTCGGTACCTGCTTGCTGTGCATCATGTCCCTGAGGCTCGTCAGTGCATGAATCCTGACGTCAACGTTTTCATGTTGAACGGCTCTCATGGAGAGCTGCAGCGCTGCGGCCAGGTCACTGCTGCTGGCTGTCAGCTGGACGGAATCAACGCAGTATATGATCATTTAGTGTACTTTCTTATCCTCATGTTTCTGTTGTTATGGTTTTAATTTTGCACATTTTAAATATACAAACTGTCAAAAATAACAAATAGTATGTGCAGGAGGAGGCAGAAACCCGAGTGGGCATATTTGAAGCCTCCACCTTAAGTTTAAAAACTTCACAATGTCTGTCAAAATTACAGACAGAAAAAAACGGAGAAGAGCAGTTACAAAACAGCTGTTAAATGTTCTTTTAAGCATCTTTTATAACTTCTTATATAGAAACAGCTTTCCCCAGGTTGGTTATTTGGCACTTTTTAAACTTATCGAAAACTGACCTCTGCAAGAGGGAAATTTCTGAGGATGAAGAGTGACGAGCTGAGTAAGAATGAACCTTTGAACCGGCTTCAAAGTCTTCAAATACTCAGAAATATTCCTTTCACTTAAATGTATCTTCTAAATAAAACACACATTTTTAGAAATAGAAATATAGAAATAAGGGGCGCCGGTGGCTTAGTGGTAGAGCAGGCGCCTCATGTACAAGGCTGTTGCCGCAGCGGCCCGGGTTCGACTCCAGCCTGTGGCCCTTTGCTGCATGTCACTCCCTCTACCCCCAAAAATATCTTTAAAAAGAAAAAAAAAAGAAATATAGAAATATTTGAAGTTTCTGCAATAAAGGAGCAGATAATAACACCACTGATGTCAACCAACAACCCTCATCACCCTCTGCTTCCTTTATTTAGTTCATCATCATCATCCTCTTGTCAACACTGACCTTCTTGTAGTTCTGCAGAACAGTGTGGATGTCTTTGAGCTCAGGGTGGTCTGGCAGGAAGTAAATCTCATGGAGGTAGTCATTGACTTCTTCCCTGTGGGAAATAATAATAACATTTCTTTGATACAGCACCTTTCACAGAGGTAGTATTACAATTAAAACAAAGCAACAAAAAGAAAGTGAAGCACAGAGCAAATACAGGCTGCTGAGGCCCCAAACAGTAACACACCAGGGAACAAGCACTGGACAATTTAAGGTGGAACAAAGACCATTTTGACACAGTATTTTCACAAAAACTACATTTTAATTAAAGAAGGAACAAGATCAAAACTAGTTTGGTTTACACTTCACATGTTTTCTGCACAGGCGCAATTGAATCATTTTTAAATTTGTGTGTGTGTGTTACCTGTTGTCCAGTATCAGGAAGCGGATGATAGCAGCGGTTTCTTTGGGCTGCAGTGGGATCAGAGGCAGGAGTGCAACAATAACATGACTCAGTAGAGGGCCCAAGTGTGCCGGCTCCACGCTCCGCACAAAACACTCCCACGTCCTGTCCACACAGGAGGAAGGAATTAATACACACATTCAGAGGCAGAGATCGAGGAGCGATGAGCTAATCACACAGGATTGTGGCATGAATAAGAAGACAAAGAGAGCTGAACTGTCAGTCTTGACAATAAAAGAAGCAATACACCGCTCATACAGTTTCCTTGTGACCTTAAAGTGTGAGTGTGTGTACTGACTGGCAGCAGAGCAGAGGGAAGTCCTCTCTGTATCTGAGGCCCGTGCGGAGTGTCGTCATCATCTTCACTCTGACAGAGCTGATGTGTTTGGAGCCCATCAGTCGCATTAGAGCCATCACACTTGTCAGTGCCTGCACAGAAAAACAGCAGATGCCTTCTTTTAACAACATACGAGCTACAATAACGAACAACAGCATTTATTAAATCAGACACAGTATTGCTGTGAACAACCTCCAACAGTAGCTCTGTGAATTCTCTTACGGAAATGAAACATTGTCAAATATCACATTCGTTGTCATAAGTGAAACACACACCAGCTTCTTGCGGCCCTTCTCTCCTGCGCTGGAGCTGAGCAGCTGCATGTTGAAGAAGGCAAGAATTCCCAGCAGCTTTGGCTGCAGATAATCCGCCTGGTGCACAATGATTGAGGCAAGACCAAAGAGGAAAAACACATGTTAAACAGGTGATTTCCAAGAGGTGATTAATGATCATTATTATAGAGCTTTGTTGAATACTCGATTCTGATTAGTCCACAGCATTCTACAGTCTTTTATTTCTGAATAGCAGACCGATGCTATAAATAACAGACCATTGCTGATCATAGATACTTAGAGGAAGCAATAAAATATTTAAATCAATACAATTATTTCTAAATAATTACACGTTATTCGCTCTTAATACAATCACAGTAATTCAGTTCAGTGTACGGTGGTTTATGTTTATGATTTTACACAAAATAAATCAGTAATAGCACGTTTAACTCTGACACATACCATGCGTTCGGGGGTGGTGATGTCTCGGGGACCCTGGTACGGGTCATCATTAGACGCAAAGGAAGCCAGGATCGCCAGACCATTAAATACCTACACAGAAATGTGAACAAAAATTAGCTTTAAACCATATAAGCGAATTCATTACTGACATGTTTGCACTCAAGAATATATACTGAAGAAGACTTAATTTGTAGGGGATCTTGTGTGTGTGTGTGTGTGTGTGTGTTGACCTGTTGGTAGTGTTCTCCCAGGCGCAGCAGGAGCTCGTTGTGAAGACCCTGGAAGTCTTGCCTCAGCAGAGAGCCCAGTTCAATCTCTGTCTCACTCTGAGGGAACATTTGAAAAACAAATATAAATCAGTCTGATAGTCTGTACTGTAGGAGCCATAAGTTTGATTTGTGTTAAATGCAGTATCCTGCCACACCACTAGGTGGCTTATGTCACTGGCTGAGGCAGGCCGTGGTATTTAAGTTCACGCGAGTAAGCGCAGGTAACAGTTTTCAACTGCTCAGATTAAGATTTATTTGGCTGTATTTATTGGAAGTTTGCGTTGAAACTTATTGAAGTTACCTGGAAATTACAGACACTGCTGAGAAAATAAACACATGATGATATACAGCACTGGTAAAATCGGGAGTAGTTTCTGAGTACACGTCGAAACAGTTCAGCCAATTAGCAAACAGTAGCGGCTAATACCTGTAGGTAGTGGAAAGCCCTCTCTAGCTCTTCTTTAGTGCAGGAACAGACCAGATGGCTGAAGATGTACTTGAAGTTGTTGATCAGTATCTCTCTCCTGTTTGCCTTCAGCTCATTGGCCAGGGTACGGATGAGGGCGGAGCCAGTGGAGCTCGCTTTGGCAGCCAGGTAGGGCAGGAGCACCTGGAGGGTCCTCTGTATGCAGAAAAATGTATATTCTCAAAAACATGCTTTACGTACATAAAACAGTCTTACTGTATGTGCACTGTATGCACTTAATTACAATATGACATACAGTGAGAAAGCGGTGGAGGTCGGGGAAATCGAAAGCGTGTGCGATCTGAGCCAGGATGTCCAGGGCCAGCTCTCTCTGATTGGCTGATTCGCTGCCTTGGTCCGGTGTGCTCCGCAGGGCTGATGCGTGACGTGAATGAAGCGACTCCACCAGGAACTGAAAACACACAGAGGAAAGAACTAATTAAAGCCAGTTCATCTTTACATCTCTGCACACAGCTCAGATTTTTAGAGGTTCAAATTCATCTCAATGCAATTTAGTGTCGGAAAGAATTTAGTTTTCAAATTATTTTCCACCTAGAAATACACACAATCATGAGGAGACCGTGTCAGGCCACAGCCGGGCCACAAATTAAAAGTCTTAGTCATCTAAACCTCGATTAGCATAGGCCTAATTGAACATTAACACTACAGACAGCCCTGCCGTACATTTGTCTAGTAATTATTCACAGAGTTATGGACCAAGAATCTCAAAATTACTCAGTCAACATCGGCTTAAAGCCCAAATTTATTGAAACAGCATTAAAGAGTTCATACCTGGCAAATAGGGTTCTTGTACTGACTGAAGAGCGTCTGAAGTTTAAGACCTTTGGCAGCGGCCAGCGCTCTGATCTGAGTGTAAGCAGCTACAGACACCGGGGACGACTTGGACAGCAGACAGTGGAGCAGCCGCAGCAGAGAGAACGACACCAAACTACCCTGAGACGCTCTGATGGGAGACGAAGAGATCAACACATTTAACCAAAACTATTTTTTTGAAATACAAAATTTTTTATAGGTTTAAATCTCTCCATTAACTAAAATTTCAGTGACAACAAAATTAATTAAAAACTGTGACAATGAGACAAAGAAACATGAAGAATTTTTTTTGCCATCCTGTGCTCTCGTGTACAGACAAAGGTCACCTATACCTGCCAATCTCTCCAGTGGTGAGGATGAGAGCGTTGCGCAGGTCGTCGTCTCTGTTGAGTTTAGCGTTGCTGAATGCCTCTTTAAGACGGGCGACCAGGAGCTTGGAGAAGAAACACACACATCATCAACCTCACTGTTATTCTCTTAAAGACAAACAAGCATTTAAACAAGTCAAACCCAAAAAGGTCAGCACCAGGAAGTGGGTTTTGGCTGACAAAAATAAATCAATAATGACAATGAAGGCCATTAGATGTTCAGACATTTAAGTCTTTAACTCCACTGGAATCGCTCACCTCACTTATAGAGCCCTGCTCGGAGTTCCTGGTGGTCTCTGTTAGCAGGAAACGCACTGATTGGCTGAAGCGTATTCTGACCACTGGATCGGAGTCCTCCATAAGACCAACCAGAGCACAGAGAACCACCTGGGAGTCGCTGTCTCCACCAACCAGGTTCACATGCTGACAGAGGTGAGGCAGAGCCTCTAGGAAAGCTACGAAAGTGACATTAATAAGTTGATGAAATAATACTGCATTTGATTAAATCCTTAAGAGGATCACAACAATTTACTGTATATATAATAAATGTAGCATTATTAAGGCTTTCTGCATGTTGTAAACACTCATTAAGGAAGACAACTTCACACAGAAATACCTTGTTTAACACTACTTGGAGCTTGCTGTTTGAGCAGCGGCAGGAAGGGTCTGACAACAGAGGCCCTGAGGCATGGAGGACTGCTCCCAGCATGCTCTGCTGCGAGGCTGAGTTGGTGGCAGAGTCTCTCAGAAGGATGAGTGGACTCTGTGCGGGTGTCACTGAGCTGGGAGAGCTCTGATTGGATACAACTCAGCTGACCGATGACCCTGGCGAGCTCCTTCTTCACCTGCTCCGAACTGTCCTCTAGCCTGGGACTGCAAACCGTCAAATGTAACATGAATATAAAGAAAAAAAACCCTTTTAAAACAACCACAATAAAATCATAAAAGGATGTTGTGCTCACAGTGATTATACATATGCAGGTACGTACAGGAGAGCGGTGCTGATGAGGCTGTGGTGTGACTTTCCAAGGTGGTGAAGAAGAAGAGGGAAAGCTCTGACTGCTGCCGCTCTCACCACCTCATCTGGACTCTGCAACGTCTTGGAAAACACGCACACGCGCCACGTCTCACACACACCACGACGCAGGAGAGCCAGCAGCGACACACAGTCTGCCTGGATCTCAGGGGCTTGAAAGACACACACAGTTTAACGTCAATCCAAAGTTTTTAAAATGCAAACAGCCTGGTTCATCTCAAATGTCATTTTGGTTTGAGTGTGTCTGAGCAGCAATACCAGAGAAACACTCACAGTAACAGAGGCTGAGTCTCTGAGCGAAGGCAGGCAGCCAGGAGGGAAATCCTGAGCTCTTATAGGCTGAGATGGATTTGTTGTCACACACCCAGGGAAGAGACAGCAGCGCACACACTCGCCGCTGGAGCCCGTCCTCACTGTGGCTGCTCACTGCGAACACACACAGACACACAGGGTGTTGAAAACAGATGGCGAACGATAAACTGTACTCAGGGGGATGTACTTTGGGATTTCTGCCATACACGTCAGAGTAAAGCTTGTTTTTACACCGGACGTACACAATTAGACGATGGTTGATTAAACAATACCATCGCTAGTTGATACGTTTTCTTACTTCATGACAAGTCAGCTAGTCTAAGATTCAACTTCAGGGTCAGGTGAACATCAGGGAAATCAGTCGTTAGGATCATCCCTAGTTTCTACACTCATTAAAGGCGAATAACAGCAAAAGTAACTAACAGTATGCTTTAGTTGCAACATACAAACTGGAAATGAACAACACAGCAAACAAATAAAAGCCACAGGAACAGACAACGTGTGTTTCTGTGAGTGTATAAATCCTTACTTGTCAAATAGAGGATCGAGTCAAGGACTCTAACAGTCGTCTGGACAGCAGACTGAAAGTAGCTCTGGTTTAAGTCAGGCTGAGGACCTCCTTCTAACACTGACTGGCAGCTCTTCAGGGCCCTGCCCAGAGTCTCAGTGGGCACCCAGAGGAGAGGAGACAGACTGTCAACAACGAGACAGAAAAAGAAAGGAATGATAAGTCAGTGGTCGGATCACGGTCAAAGCATTTTTAAAAAAACGAATAATTTCCGTGTGTCAGACATGAAAAGAGAAAAGGTAAAGAAAGAGAGTTAGAGTGAGAGCAGGTGTAAATGTTTGTGTATCACCTGGTTGGAGAGGTGCAGCAGGCCGCCAGGTGGAGAATGAGGGCCACACCCTCCAGAGCAGAGAGAGTCTGTTTGGTTTCAGGTCCATCAGAGTTCAGAAAGGTCAGAAGCTCCTCCAGCCGACTGTTCACCACAGCCCAAACCTCACTGCCAACACGCATGTCCACCTCACTTCAGACACAGAAACAAACGCATATTCATTTCTTTTAAGTGTCAGGATGGTTTTACGGGAATTATTATACAGCTTTACCAGCAATTCCTACCAACCACTACTGCGTTTGAGCAAGTGAATGTTTCATTTGCACAATATGACAGAAAACGATTATAGAAGTGGGCACAGTGATGCAGTGTTTAGCAGTGTCGCCTCACAGCAAGAGGGTTATCTGTCACTTCTCTACTGTCTCTAACAAATAAAGGAAAAAAAGGCAAAAGAAAAATACACTGGACTACTTCTTTAAGAGAGCACAGTTGTGAATGTTTATGAACTCACGCTGCTGATGTTTTTATCGTTTTGCTGACTGCCTTAGTGACAGATTTGCATAATTTCTTGGCAGCAGTCTCTCCATCTCCTGACTTCTTCATCATCATAGCAGTCTCAGCTTTCAGTGCGGCTCGGAGAAACCCCTCTGCACACTGCAAAACGTGAGCACCACAGATATTGTCGAGAGAGTGGGAGAGAAAAGGTGTGACAAATGTTACAGCAGCGAGATCGAGATTTTAAAAAGAAAGAAACAAGCACAACAGAGTCGTACCTCAGCTTGATTTTCTGTTCCAACGGTGCGTGCCAGCGTCCTGCAGACCTCTGTGACTCGCTGCCTTCTTAATGTCGCAGCACCCTCATATACTATGGCGACAGATAGCAAGAAGCTGAACAGCAAGCAGAGGGATTCAGAAACCTCTCCCCCCAGCTTGACATCTGCCCCACCAAGCGTACAAACACACTCAAACATCTGCGAGAGATAGATGGGCTCAAAGTGTGAGTGAGAGACACCAGACGACTGAAACACACAGCGAGTCAGGTGCAGCAGCTCTCCTTCATACGGATGTTTCTCATCTAAGTTTGCGTTCGCTGTGTGAGAGCAGGGGTGTGTTTCCAGCACGTGAAGGTAGGCTGTGAAGAAGTCGTGGCCCTGCATCTCAGGAAACCCTCTCAGCTCCACCAGCTGCCTCAGCATCACCATGGAAAGCGTCCTCAACCTTGTGTTACCGTTGGCCAGGAAGGAACAAGCAGTCTCCCAGGCCACACTGACATCACGAGGGGAGAGAACTCCCCGCAGAGAGTCAGTTATGACGCCGATTGTCACTGCAAATAGTGACTCCAGGGCAGCAGGCGAGGAGAGAACGAGAGGAGAGGGGGTGAGGTATGAAGAAGCACGAACGGGCGAGACACTGAAGCACTCGAGTGTTACAGGCCATCGGTTCTGTGCGTGAACGTCCAAAGTGTGTCCGTGTCCTGCCAGTGTGGTGACATGAGCGTACAGGATGTCACTGAGGTCCTGGGCCATGAGAATGAGCTCCTGAGTGAGGCGGCTGAAGATGAACGGCGCCCTGGCTCTCAGAGTTTGAAGTAAAGAGGACAACACGGCAGAGACCCGCCTGTGGATGACGTCGCAGTCTGGAGCTGCTGCCACGCGAAGCAAACGCATCGCCACCCACTTACTAAAGTCTGAAACAAGAGAGGAAAATGAGACATCAGAGATGGAGGGGAAAAGAAAAGCACAAAATAATTATCACAGATTGGAAGAGAAGATTTTTTTTAGATTTTTTAATTTCCAAAAGACTTAATATTGCAGGTTTTTTAAGAGCATCTCGTACCAGTGCAGCTCTGCGTGGTGTCCGGGTACTCAGCAGGCAGGCAGGCAGGGTTGGCGAACATCAGAGCCGAGGACTTGATTATATGCTGCACAAAGTCCAGCAGCATCACACAGGCCGGCTCTGAACTGGACTTCTTATTCAGCCCAAGAGCAACTGAAGGAACATAGACAACAGATTTGATTTGATTGGCTTCACTTTAAGCGATCACAAGCCAAAAAGTTTGGACGCCACTCCACTAAACTCTTAAACTGCAGAGCTTTCATCACAGAATGTGCAGATATTGATTGTTTAACCCTCCGGTCCCCCTTAAAAAAAAAAATCACACCTGTCCCCTTCGGGACGTTTTTCGTCATTGTTGAAAAACAACCATAAAAATATTAAATATTAATATTTTTTTCCACTTTTTTTTGCTTAAATCTTTTAACCAACTCCTACTCAGGTTATACATATCAAAAATTCATTGATTTTGAGGATTTTTAACCCTTTATATGCCATTTTCTTTACATAAAGTCACTGTTACTTTTATGAAAAAAACATGAATTCTGTATTATTTTCTATATACTAAATGCTGGATGGATTTTTTTTTTTTTTAATTATCACAGTCTCGGATATGTGAATGAATAGTGACAACACCAATTTTGAAATAAAAGCCGACACCTGTCCCCTTCGGGACGTTTTTCGTCCTTGCTGAAAAATAACCATAAAGATATTATAAATTAATATTTTTTTCTATTTTTTTTTTTTGCTTAAATCATTTAACCAACTCCTGCCCAGGTTATACATACCAAATATTCATTCATTTTGAGATTTTTTGTGCAGTTTCAATTTGAAATAAAAGCCAACACCTGTACAGTAACTGAACAGTAACCTAACCTTGCAGCAACCTGCAGCTCATAATTTGCAATTTTTTGCTCCAGAATTACACACATGCACATGCACACACACACACACAATATTTTTTTAGTAGTTATATAGCCACAGCCCCCAGACATCCATATCAACACTAACCTAGCATTTATTTTAATTTTTTTTGCAGCAATGGCTTCTAAACCTGAATAATGGAAAAAATAGGATAAAAATACAGGCAATTTTACTGCTTATTATTTAGTGTGTGTTCGCTCTGCTGGGGAAGCAGGAGAAAATGTATGATTCAGCTGGATTTTAGTAAAAACTTCAATTTTGATCCCCTAACTCTGGGATGCATGACTAATATCATCAAATTCATGTTTCTAAGTTGCCATGAGGATGTGATGAAGAAATATGGTATTTATGGTTTTACATTTAGCTATATTTTCACATAGGGATTTGACATTGTGTATTTTAAGTCCATGTACACACACACACACACAAACTAATATTGCAATATTTTGATACAGACCACACTGTCACATCCTTATGAGCACAGCAAGACCATTTTTTGATCTACTCTGCATTTGCCCTCCCTGTTAGGGGCTTATAGTGTCTCAAGTGGCCAAACCAGGAATTGCATTGAAAAGACAGCAGGGCCCCAAAATGGAAAATGGCTTCATCTGGTATTTTTTTTTTTTACAATTCTTGGGTCTCTCTAACCAACCTGACTACCAGAGACAGAAAAAAATCAAGTTTTTTATGTAAATTGAAGGGGAATCAAAAAATGTCGTTTTAATGGGTTTCAATGGGGACGGTTTTCAGCCGAGAGGGACAGGTGTCGTAAAAGGTTGCCATTTGTGTATTTTAGGCCTGATTTAGGAGTGGCTTTAAAATTTCAAAATATCACCGAAAATAAGTTTTCTGACCAAATGTCATGCTATATGCACGAACACAGCCAAAATGATCAAAAAATGAAAACTGAAAAATGGCTGAAAAGGACGTTAAACTCACAGAACCTCTTTTAAAATGGTAGTGAAGGGATTCCGGAGATCTAAAACAAAGTACATGGTGGCCAGCAGTGTTGTCATGATTATAACTTCGATACAGTGACTTTAAAAATCAATATTTGATACCATTTTCGATTCCATAGGAAAAAAATGGACATTGAGGGCACACAGTTTAAAATTCTCATAAAAGAAAAGCATAACAAGGCTATTACATGACAAGGATGACTTTTCTTGTCTTGGTTAGTAGCAGAGAATGGCAGAAAGTGCAGCTGGTACTGGTGTACTAATACTGCAAAAAACAAGTACTAAACTGTTTAAAATATTTAGAAATCGTTAAGTATTGAAACATATGCCACTAGTGGCCAGATAGTTTCTGGTACAACCCCAAGCTGGGCTAGAATATTATGAGTCAGATTGTTCAGTTTCTGATCTTTCATTACCAAATAAATGTTGAAAGCATTTTATCATTTAACATTACAGCATGGTACAGCAACATGAGTGCAAAGAGCAAAAACAAGCTCTCCAAGACTGTCAACATTAGAGGGAAGGTGATTGGCAAGTCACAGAAACAGCTCAGCGATATATTTGACAGGAAGGCCAAACATATAAGTGCCGATGCCTCACATCCATTACACTCTGAGTTTGAGCTGCTCCCGTGTGAATGTAGATTTAGGGTCCCAAGAACTAGTCAGAACATATATAAGAAGTCCTTTATTCCCTGTGCCACACAGGCAATGAACACAGAACGACTGCCTTTTAGTTTTTATATAACTTACTGCTCCTACCTGCCTACTTGAACAATCGTATCATATATATTGTTTTATTGTTTAATTGTACATTTTACATGGTGTATTGTGTATGTGTTTATATGTACCTTTGATTTTTGAGAGAAGCCAAAGACAAATTTCCACTGAGGTGGACAATAAATCTATCTATCGATCTGCCTGTCTATCTGTGTATCTACCTATATATCTATTTATTTATGTATCTATCTGTATATGTATGTATGTTAGAGCTGCAACTAACGATTATTTCATTGTCGACTAATCTGTCGATTATTTCTTCAATTAGTCGACTAATCATTTTATCAAAAATGTCTTGTTTCGTACTCACGCCAAAGGGTTTTAGTTCACCGTCATGGGAGAGTGTGTAAAGCTGCCAATAACTCAACAGTATTTTGGGATACTTTTATAGTACTTTTCTATGAAAAATGACTCAAACCGATTAGTTGACTACCAAAATAGTCACCGATTATTTTTATAGACGATTAGTCATCGATTAGTCGACTAATTGTTGCAGCCCTAATGTCTATCTATCTATCTATCTATCTATCTGTCTGTCTGTCTGTCTGTCTGTATGTCTGTATATCTGTCCGTATATCTGTCTGTCTATCTATCTATATCATGGGGGGCTAAATTGAGCTTAAGGAAGAGCCCAGGCCAAAAAAAAGCAACAACAAGCCATACAGCACACATCTTAGGAATTAAAATATAAAATACTTAAGACAAAATCATTTAAAAGTTAAATAAAAAGCACAAATATTACACTTCTGGCATTTAGCTTTAAACATTATACAACTGATTTTTGGTCTAACTCTGGAGGGAAAGCCCTGACACAACAAGAGTAGTTTGTAATACAAAGACTTGACCACAACTGCATCAGTCACAAATGTAATGCAAGTTTGTGGGAAGACATTATTAGGCTGTTTTAAAAAACTACATTGGGGAAGAGGAGCAGTCTCAACATTTGGCTTTAACTTTTATGTACTTACTATAACAGCACAAGCATTATTAGTTGAATAGACAAGCAAATTTACAAATTCAAGAAGATGTATAGCGTTTCTGTTATTGTGTCAACCTCCTGTACGTGCTTGATATTCCTTTAAACTTACCGACATCCACATCCGTCAGAATCCTGTCGATGAACTGACAGAGGATCTGTCGGGGCTTCTGCACCGCCTGGTCGTACTCGGCAGCGCTGGCACTGCAATTTAAAAATTATTTATGGAAACATGGCGCTGCGAAGGGTATTATTTACTTAAATAAGCGGCCAGTACTTTAAAAAGACGACTCAGTTCGATATAAATCAGTTTAAGAGTGTGACATACTGCTAACAGCTTAGCTTAGGTAACGTTAGCCGGTTACTCACCTCGCGAGCTCCTGAAGAGCCGGTATCATGGCGGACATCTCCAGTCCCTCCATCTTCACAGCTGCTCGGTGTGTCGCTATGTGAACAACTTCTTTAAATTATAACATTAACTTTGTCAGGTCATTTTAACCAGCACGCCTTTACATGCCCTGTCCATCCTGTCAGGTGTTTCGAAAAGTTTCGCTCCAAAGTGACGTTTTTGTTTTGGTACGGCAGCCACCAAGGGTCAAACCGCTTACTGATAAGCTCAAACTGCAAATTGCTCCCCCTGGCGACGCATATGTTACCGTAGAATTATATACAGCTTGTAGTGCAGTGAGTAAACGTAGCAATATCACAGTATAAATACTTTATTACAAGTAAAAACACATCACTCTATTTTTAAAAGTATATTCATCAAAACATATTTAAAGTACTAAAAGTAAAAGTAGGCAACTCATTTCAGAATAATATTCCAATAATGGATTATAATTATTGATGCATTCATGTGTTTTATGTTGCAGTAGTACTGGTGTCGGCTATATACTGTCAAGTAGATTAACCGTTATGTCTTGTAATAATCATCTGAAAGCAAAGTAACTAGTGACTAACTAAAGCACTGGAATGAATGTATATAAATGGAGTAAAAAGTACAATATTCCCTTCTGAAATGCACTGAATTCATAGTAGCAGAAAATTGAATTACTAAAAAGGAAAGTAACGTAAAACTTCAATAATAGCCCGGGCTATGGCTGAAATCAACGAGCCAATATTTGGAACAGGCGTCTATATGGGACAGGCCTTTAATTTCTTTCACACAAAACTTTTGCTTAGCAAAGACGGAAGATACAATCAAGTTGTTTATTTAAACCAGTGTGAAAATGACTTGAAAATATATGAATTATGATCATTCATTTGATCTAGCTCCAACAGACAGCACATCACAGCACATCAGAGAGAGAGTTAGTTACGGCACTCGAGGATTATGGCACCCAGCATACCGACACGACACCACTTTATCCTGTTAAAACAATACTCATGACTTGGATTAATTTGAATGAAAAAAACATTTGATTCTTTTGATCTGAGGACCCTTACGGACTAAAGGAATATGAATAATTTACAGGGTAATCGAGGAATGGAAACGTAATTTCAGGTAGCCAATAACCCGGTTTTATACATCTAAAGAACTTGGTAACCAGACCAGGCGTCAAATTGAGACAGGCATTTATTTGTCTGTGTCGCTAGTAAAAGGAACTGGGCGTTTAATTGTGACTAGGTTTTTAATTGAAGTTTTATCTACAGTACTCACATAATGCACTTAGTTACTTCCCATTACTAATTGTATTCTTTCTGTGTTTAAGTCAAAGCAATTTTCTGTATAGCCCAATATCACATACAATGATTCCCTGTATGTTCAACAACAAAGCCTGGTTCCTCTGTGTATACCTACATGTGCACATAGGTTAGGTGTTTTAATGTGAAAGTTTGCTTTTATGGTAGTTTACCTTAGGTTGTGTATTTCAAAATCACTTTAGAGTAGGTTGCAGAAGCTGATTCTGTCGCCCCAGGAGGAGAAAATGTCTTTGTGCATTTATAACGTAATTCCCCCTTTTTATTACAGCTTTTTGAAACACAATGGATCAAATCAAATCTCCTTTCTATTGTCCTAAGAAGTAGCCCAGTATCTCTAAATCAACGTATGTATCTCTCCTTTATTTACCTTGACACAACACACACACATACGCCGCTGCTCAGTACGTTTAATAGATTCTCTTTAATAATTAAATAGCAATATTCAATGCACAACATTTATAGACATATGTGTATGTATGATTCCTCCTTTTCTGTTCATATAGAAAAAGAAGCAAACAGATGTAATGCGCTATTAAATATAATATAACAAAGAACAATTAGGAGCTTGTTCGACAAAATCACAGATAACAAATGCAGCGGTTTTGCTGATGGGAAATGATTTTCGTCTTTGCGTTCGTCGTCTTGTTTGCATGAAAACCGAGATAGAATAACAGACTTTGTTGGTGATCACAGCAAGGTTAAAGGTCAAAGAAAGAAATTACAATGATGAGAAAAAGATAGATGGAGAGCGCATAGAAATAAAATGTATATTGGTGGTTGGTTTCCAGGTGGTTTGTTCATGTCTGTTTCAGCGGTTGGCCTTTTTCATACTGTGGCCCATGAGGGAGGCGAACAGCGTCAGCACCATCTTGGGATTCACCTCCACCAAATCGTCAGGTAGCGCGTACACACGAGCTCCGATCTTACGAGCCAATGAGATCGCATACCTGGGAGAGGAGCAGGAAGAGAGAGAAGTTAGGAGATGACGATCTGACGACAAATACAAAGATGCAGGAGAAGGAAACAACTGTCAAGATTTTGTCTTTTACATGGCGTTGTTGTGCTTGTCTGCCTCCTTCATCCATCCTTTCTCTCCTCTCTTCACCATGTCCCACTTGACGTTTCCGGGAGAGATGGCATCAATCAGGTCGATCACAGGCAGGCTGGTGCTGATCAGTTTGTCCTGCAGAAAACGTCAAAACAGGGTCAAATGCAGCCTTGTGTTTATTGCAATACACCACGCACTCACACACACACACATACCTTGAAGCTGCTGATCTGTGTGTCCTTGCGTTTCTGGCTCAAGGTGGTGTTGACCCAGCCGAGGATGATCTGATCTCCAACCTTCTCTCCATCACCCAGATCTGACAAAACCAACACTGTGTACCTGAAGCATAACAAGCAGGATAGATAACTCGTATTCAAACTACTAAAACTGATACAAATGGAGGATCTGTTTGCCAAGTGACACGCCCCACAGCTTTGGACGATGCACGTACCTCCTCATCAGCTGCCAGACCAGCGCCAGGGTGTGTATCCGACTCCCCTGATTCAAGTTCTCTCCTCCGATGCCAACCAGAGAGAAGTGAGCCACATCCCTGCCCAGCTCCACGGCGTAGTTACAGTTTTCCAGCTAAGATATGTGAAGAAAAACACGGTTACTTTCCTTTATGTTTGCCATCAAACGTTTTTTGTGATCACCAGCTTTCTTTGTTTAAAATGTGGACACCTTTTTCATATTGGTCCCGAGGACAGGATAAGGCGGTTGGTTGACTTTCTTCCAGTTCACCGGCACATTAACCTTCTCATAAAGCTGCATGATCACCAAACCATCACACAGGTCCCTGCAGAGGACAAAAAACAGAGAGAAAGTGAGGAACATACGCATCACAGCAGCAACAGTTACTTGTGTTGTAACAGGACTTTCAAAAGAAGCTGTTCGGCAACTTGAGCTTATTCAGGATGCTGCGGTGAGGGTCCTGACAAAAACTAGGAAATATGACCACATTACTCCACTTCTAAAATCCTTACACTGGCTCCCTGTCACTCAGAGAACTGATTTTAAAACCTTGGTGCTTGTGTATAAATCACTCTGTGGCTCAGCGCCAAAATATATCTCTGCCTCTGCCTTGTAAAGCACTTTGAATTGCCCTCATGTATGAAATGTGCCGTACAAATAAAGCTGCCTTGCTTTGCCTAAGTTTGGTTCAATATCGCCAATTCTTACTCACTGACAGATTCTGTTTGTTGATCGTAAATGTCAAAGAGTTGCCCGATTTAGAGTCTGACATTTTCAGGCTTGTGCACAAAAAATGGGTTTCTAGTTGAGGCGTTTAACACTTTGTTGATATGTTACGAGCCAAGTCCAGTCTGCTGTAGACCCACTATGTTTACATTTGATTACCTCTGGCCCAATAAGGAAATAAATCAATGTGGGATCCAGTATGTCCCTAGCAGATTGACATGGACTCGTGACCTCTTTATCTTTTAAATAGTCCTGTTTATGACACTTATTATAACTAGTTAACTCACTTTAACAGCAAGAACTGTATCTTATTGTATATCTCTTTTTTTTTTTTAGATTATTTTGGGGCCGTTAATGACAGGACAGTCTGAAGTGTGAGGGGAGAAGAGAGGAGGATGACATGCAGCAAAGGGTTGTGAGCTGGAATCCAGCCTATGGCTACTGTGGAAAGGACACTGCCTTTGTACACGGGGTGCCCACTCTACCCACTGAGTTACTGAGCACCCCATTGTATATCAGTTTTAACTCATTGCTGAGCTATGTTCTGCTACTTACTGTATGTTTTTTGTTGATTTATTTTATGTTTTATTACTGGTGCTTGTTGCTTGTATGTTCTTTTTGACGGGCCCTAGTGCACAGTGGTTACTAGTTACAGTATAAGACGCACACACACACACAACTGACAACTGTTTATAAAAATGCCAGAGGAATCTAATTTAGGGAGCTTTGCTACTTTCTCCTCCTGCTCGTTTCTCTCCTTTCCTTTCTTACTGCCGCTTTTATGTTTAAACAGCATGACTCCTCGTTGGACTTGCAGATGTGCTCAGCTTATCAGTCAGATTTTGCACCTAAACTAGCTCCTGTATCATGTCGTCTTGTCACATGATTACATAGAGACTTTAGGCAACATCAACATACATGTTACCAACAATCATCACTGCATACTTGTATATGACAAGGATGTAAAAGAAGTTAAGAAATTATTAATTTAGTTGAATACTCTTTTAATATATAGAGTTTATTCAGAGTTTTTATAGTTTATATAGAATAAGCATTTCATTTTGCTATAGGCTGCATGCCACTGTCTATTTTACCCAATCAAAAAACCTTGCAATGTCTTCAGATTGTTCAGAGCTCAGCCGCAAGACATTCAACCAAAACCAAGAAGCACGACCACATCACACCAGTTTTAGCCTGTTTGTTTTAGGATTGACTTTAAAATCTTAATTACTTTCAAGGCTCTCCATGGCTCCAGATTACATTTCTGACCTGTTAGTCCCCTATAAACCTTTACATTGTTTGAGATCCTCGAGCAGAGGTCTTCCGCTTGTCCCAGAGTCCAGACTGAAGATGAAAGGGGACAGAGCTTTTGTCACCAGGGCACCGAGGCCCTAGAATGAGCTGCGCCAGGATATAAGGGTCCCTCCTGAAAATGCACTTCTATCAGAAAGCATGTCCTGACTTTATCTGAGCTGTCTGTCCATTTCATTGCTATCCTATTGATTTTAATGCCCATTTATTACGGTGATTTTAGCTTTGGCCTTCCTTATTTAAATCCTTTCTAGATAATATTTTATGACATGTTATTTGTTTTATTCTTCTTGTGTTTTTAATTGTGTTTAGTTTTATTTTACAGCACTTTGTAACTGTGTTTTGAAAGGTGCTATGTAAATAAAGTTTATTATTATTATTACTATTATTAAAAAAAGAAAAGAAATAAAAACAAAATTATTACTATTTTTAATTTAATTCAAGTTTCTTTATAAACAGCTGTAGTTCTAAAGTGGCAATCTGAATCATTCGCAAGTAAGGTGTCACTCACCTGGGCAAATTGTTGACAAATGACCTACTACCCTCATTAAACTGAGCAGGCCTCAGGTATAAGTAGGTAACTAGAAATGTTTAACTACAGTCTGTTATTTCTAAATAGCAAACTGCTGCTATGAATAACAGACTGTTGCTATGGACGCAGTTCTGATCATAATCTTTGGAGGACCACTTCAAATAAAAAAAATCCTTTTTAAATCAATATTTTGTCTCAAGTTATTGAATTCTTTCACTAGTAGCCTTGTAAGAAGCAGGATAATATAGATCCAGCAGGTCATTATTGTGAAATAATCCCCTCGATTCAAGGAGTCATCACAGTGTTGAGGTTTATTTCACAATGATGACCTGCTCATTGTACATTGTCTCTTACAAAGTGTCCATCCCCTCTTTCTTGATAAGATTAACCGCACTGATGTGTAACTGATGACATACCAGTACAGGTGGTTGACATGTGGAGAGACGCCCAGAGAGTTCATCCAGTTTCGAAACGTCTTCTCCTCGTTGGTCTCAGCTGGAAAGACATGAAGACATGATAAACATGCACGTCTATCAGCTGTTCTCACACAGTTACTGTCACCTGACAGGGCTGGTTTACATTCAGCTGTAGCTTACAGTACATACAGTATATGGATTTATGGCTGCCATAACTTGTCACACCCTGAAACATTTATGTTGGTGGACTTTTCATTGGGTTTACGAGCTCTGTGTTTAGCTTTACATCAGTTCCCTGTACATTGCATACACTCTGGGTCGATAATGAGCAGCCTCAAGACCGTGATTTGACGCAGCCTGATAATACTGGACTCACGTTCTATGTGTGCTAGGTCGATGCTGTTGACGCTGCTGCCGTTGATCTGACCCTTCTGCACACCAGGGTGCATGTTGTACAGGTTGGCTACGAAGGCCAAGTTGAGTTTGCTGTTCCCGGATGTGACGTCATGAGGAGAGACAAACTGCCTGCAGTCCATGCGGGCCGCCTGCTGCAGCATCAGCTCAGCCCTCCGGTCCAAATTACGCTCCTTCACATAACACATAAACAGACTCGTGGACATGCTGGTACAGATGCTACATACATGTAATCATACCGCAATGCAACAGGAAAGCCACCTGAATGTATCTGCAGAATGATAAAACCCAGAATAACATTTTTAAGTTGAAACAAAATAATAAAATCACATCTTACGCCAATAAACCCTAAAAATAAATACTCACACAATCACATTTGTCAGTATCTGGTGTCACCATTAAATCTGACATTTTCCATGTAGAAGTTTCTCACTGTGATTTGAAAAGAAAAACAAACCAACTCACTTGGAGGCCGCTCATATCGATCTTAACGTTCATTTTGTAGTCGCGCTCTCCTTGCAGAGCAATCTGGTCCAACAGGTGGAAGTAGGCTCGAGAGTCCTGCAGTGGTGCAGAACGAGACGGGGTTACACTCATGTGTTTGTGGTATTATGTGTGTGTGACTGTGTGTATGTGTTCTGAAGGAGACCTTAATGTCTTCACTGAAGTTTCCGATGGTGCTTGTTCCTGCGTTGCGTAGATGATGGTTGACCCAGCGGAGCAGCAGGTCCTCAGGGGAGAGAGACATCAGGTGGTCCAGGTGCTCCTTATCTGACAGAAGGCCGATCAGATCTGGAGACACACAAGTCATTAGGTTAAAAGTCTCTACTAAAAGTAAAAGTAGGAGTTTAATCTTTTTGGGGCGAAAGCATAAAGAGCTTAAAGGAGCTGTATGTGACATTCAGAGTATATCTATGATTCAGAGGTTGTCTGCGCACAGCTCTCAACATGGAGGTGGCTAAGCAGGCTAACGGTGCTAACAGCGCGAACAGTGTTAACAACGGCAACAGTGCTGACATATCTAGTGTTGTTAACCCTCGGAGACATGTATAGCTGCAGACACATTCTGTAAGTCACGTACACGACACGCCCCTACAAACCGCACTTCGTACTAATACAAGACAAACCCAAAAACACAACAGTTAGCTGAAGCCTGCGTCAACGTGACTAGTAGTGACTAAATATGAGGCAAAACGTAGATATAATCCACTTTTAAACTCATTATACACAAAGACGTGATTCACCTCATAAAAAAACAAGATGTAACCCTTACTCTTACCTTTACCCTGAACTTAACCGCCTTTCTTTTAAGCTAACACTTCCTAGCTAGCTAAATGCTAACCTAGCATTTTACCCGGGGCTTCCACTTCCAGGCCCAGCAGTGAGGGGGGCTGAATGTGGACTGATCTGTAGGTATGGTAAGCGCATCATGTAACGAATGGGTGGGTCACATAGCTGCTCCAGCCACAGCTATACCCGCTTGGGTGTTTTGCTTCTGTGATGACACTGTTCTGCCATTGTGCGCTGGAACGGCGTTAACAGTGGCAACTGCAATATGAGTGCAGTGTAGAGTGGCAGCAATTAGCTAGTAGGATGTCATTTCTCCACCATATCTTTACATAGAAAATAGCGGTTTGTTGCTATAATAACACTCTGAATATTGCATAAAGCTCCTTTAACTTCACACCTCTCCTTTAAAAGAATAATTATAACATAACATTAATATTTAGAACATTAACTGCATTCCAGTGAGTTTAATGGCAGACAGTAACTGTGAAGTTAACGTGTGTGTGTACATGTGCGCTGACCTTCGTTCCTGCTGATTTCTATATCAGCAAAGAGGCCAACCTTGATAATCTGCCAGAACAGTCCCAGGACCAGATGAGGCTTCCCAGCCATCAGATCATGGGCGTCAATGCTCACCACCATACAGCCGATCGCAGAGGCTGAGTTCAGAGCCAGGACCAGATTCTCCTACAAATGAATTATGTCGATTTTTGCTCAAAGTCAGAGATTTTATAGCCACATGAGAGCACTGTTGCAATTTCCGTTGTTGTAACAGCTCAGCAAAAACAAAGACTGTGGCCTGAATCCTCCAAATAATAAATTACTTATTGGAAATCAAATGGAGCACTTTAACGGATGGATAGATATCATCAAGTCAGAAATAAAAGGGCAAATATGTGAGACCATGCTCATTTTTCGATACTTCTCCACAGAGGAAGCCATTACAGAATAAAATTAGATGTAAAATAGAAAAAGTATGCAGGAAAAAGTTAATATATTACAAGCTGTTTGCACGTTATTGGACAACCAATCTGTTGTCTTAAAAATCTACAGTTTGGATCTTGAGTTTGGAGCGTGGAATACGCCACAAGGTTACAGTCCTAGACCACCGTATTTTTTTGGTTAATATTGGTTTATATTGAATGATGAAGTTGTTAATACCCCATTGATTTGAACTTTGTTTTTGGAAAGGCTTGTTTATTTGGGGAATGTTTGCTTGGGGAACTTTGTTTTCATTTTGTTTTGAATGCGACAGTCAAGACAATCAGTTCATTGTGTCATCTTGCAACTCTCATTACATCCTGCAAATCAGTCAACTCTAAAACCAACCGAAGCATCCTGGATCATCAAACAGTGAGCAAACTAAACCAGAGACAGTGAGTTCATCGTATCTCCCGTTATGGCGTCTGTGGGCGGCTATTTTTGAACTTATTTGGGGGCCGCAATAATATGTATGCCAGTAAGTTTTACAATATGTGACACATTTCTTAGCTTCTACTCACTGTCATTGTGAAGGTGGTAAGTTTCTTAGTGTTGATGACTCTTTCATCGATCGTGTTAGGCTGAGACAGGTTGATCATTTTGCTGAAAGAGAACAAGGACCGTGAGTGAGTAAGACAATTGCTGCATGTCATTTCAGATGTGTGTGTGTGTGTGTGTGTGTGTGTTACCATAACAGGATGCCATCACGGACAGAGGCAAAGAGGCTTTCATCGTTGGGGTTCATGGGCAGCAGATGTTGGCAGTCTGGATCTTTGGCCAAGGCTTTGTTGATCCAGTTGACAAACGCCACCTTCTCCTCATCTAAACACACACACACACACACACACACACATTAGGATACTGAGAGTCACACTTGTAATCCTACCCTAATAAAAAAAACTGACACAAGTGGCATGACACACACACACACACACCAACACACACAACATATACTCTCTCACACCAGAGTAGGAGTGCTGCGTTCCCTCGCTGGAATTCCCCGACGTTCCTCCGAAGGACCGGATCCCGTCCCTCCTTGAGATGGTTTTCCTAAACGTCTCACTGAACTCCTTGCTCTTCAGCTCCTGATAGATCTGAACATGGACACGCTGTGTTACTCCATGTGTAGCTTTGATGAGCAAGTTCACATATTTCCTCGCAATCTATCTGCATCAGAACTCACAGAGACAAATTCCTCGAAGCTGATCTTCTCGTCCTTGTTGGTGTCTCCGGCGATGAAGGTCTCCATGATCTCTCGCACCTTGTACCCCGGCAGGGAGAAACTGGCCTCCCTGAACAGCTCCTGGAGCTCGAAGTCGCTCACGAAGCCGCTGTTATCGATATCTGAACACAAATAGGCAAACAGACGAACGCACACACAGATACAGTGAGTCAGTTTGCTTTACAAATATTAATCTGAAACTGATGAGCTCAATATTTAAAGATAAGATAATAACAGCAAGGACAAACAAAAGACTGTAATTTCCTAACAATCTAACTTAATAATAGGTTCTGTAGTTTGGTGTTGGTTTTAGGGAGAATAAAGACACTAAAGTTAAATTAGTTGTGTTGAGTTTATAAGCAGGTATTGCTTCATAAATAATTATTAAACCTGAGTAAATATTATTTAATTATTGATTTATTATTGTAAAGTTTGTTCTCCTAATATGTTGAATTGTATTATACCATCAGCTGACCTGCAGGGCACTGACCAAGCTTTTGTCATCATATGTTACTGCAAAGTGTGAACATGACATGCAAGTGAGCAACCAAAGAGTGATTTGCGTTCAGAAAAGGAAAAAGGAGAATTACTATTGCAGAGAGAAAGGGTTAAATACTTCCTTCTGCACAGTGATACGGTTGGCGGGAAAAGTTTGGTAGAAAGAAAATAGTTCCTACATGAAACTGCTCTCAACAAGGTCTGTGGATTATCTTGAGTAACCGGGTCATGATTTCTGGAAAGAGACATTGCTGCTGAGTTTTTCAAATGTAAGTTTTTTGGTGCTTCGAGCACCACAAGCTGAGTGCCATCTAGATCCATTATATTGGAGAGAAGGCAGACATCTCTACGGCTGATATCTCCAACACTCTGCAACTCACACCACAACAATTGAGACTGATTAATAGAACAGGTAAGAGGAAGAATGTGTGTTTTTGAATTTGGCTTTTATCTTGCTAAGGGTTTGGTGTTCTTTGCCATGAACATTACAGCCTCACAGAGTCACTGACTAGGTCGGATTTATCTTTGGACCCCATGGAAGGTCCTTGGTTATGCTTGCAATTCATTAGACCATGTCCAGCTGGAAGTATGCCAATCAAACACTGTCTTACTTTTACATATAATTAGAACCTAAGAACATAGTACTTTTCAAAAACCTTTCTATTTATTTGCAGTTACATGTCAGCTCGTTTGTAGGAAATTACATTAAGTGGAACCAGTAAAATAAAGAGTTATGCATCATTTTAAACTGGACAAAATCTCTGTCTCACCCACTTGATCTGCTTATCTTTTTTGGCTTGTATTAGTAGATCATGCACCAATAGGAACATGACATTCCTTATTCATATAATAATAATAATAATAATAATAATGATAATACATACATATATATATATATATATATATATATATATATATATATATATAGCTGCCTTTCAAGACACTCAAGGTCACCTTACAGGTTCAGAGAGAGAAAATAACAACAGATTAATAACGGAATAAAGGGAATAAGGAATAAAAACATAAAAATAAATAGCAAAAAACATAAAATAAAATAAAATGAATAATAAAAGAAATTATATAAATAAATAAAAAATAAATAACAATAACAATATAACAAAAAATAATCAGCAAAACAAGTTTACAGTGAATAAGATTTAGTTTAAATAGCGGATATGTGTAGCCAGACTGACAAGAGTCAAACTGAATAGGCTATTTGAAAGAGATGAGTTCTGAAACAAGATATTGCTCACTATTATCAGCATCTTTCGGTAATTATACACTTATGATAACTAACTGATAAAACCTGGTGCTGTCTCGTAATTGCATCTGAAATCTCACACACAATAGGAACACACACTCAACAACCCAAGCAAATATCTTGCATAAGAGTCATGCTTTATGGTCAGCTGTAAACATGTTACTTAAGCCAGGAGTCTTGTCAATACACCTGGTGGGTCATGTTGGGTGTGTGAGTGTGTGTGTGTGTTTGGGTATGTGGGTGTGAAACTCACCAATCTTATTAAAGGCCTCCCTGAGATCTTCCAGGTCCTCTCTGGAAATCTGTGTGACGTGATTCTCCATGCTGGCTTCTGCTTTGTGTACCTGAAACACACACACACACGCACAGTTCTAAATCACAGTGGACACAAAGCTCTTGCAGGACTGATAATTATGTTGACTTAACAAGGGAGTGTGCTTCATTTTAATGCTCTAAACACATCTATTCAGAGAAATCATTCAACCACAGACACATGACAAACAAAAGCTGAGGAAGTGTCCAGTTTATGCTGGAATTGGTCGAGGTAGCTTTGTGACTGCTCACTGATATTTCTTTACACTATTCACACACATACAGACACATCCAAACACCTTAGTTCCTCTAAAACCCCTGAGGTGACATTTTACAATTAAGTATCCCTTTGGTTGTTTGCTTGAGGACACGACAACAGAAAGACAGAGTGACACCAAAAAAGACACAACTACCTTCATAAGAGTTTCCTGCCAGTCCTGTCAAGCTACAAGCCCCTCGCTGCAGATCCCTCTGGACTGGGCACAGGAGTCGAGTCTTCCGGAGATCTGCGAGGCTTCAGACCGGGGCAGAGCGGAAGCTGGATCCCGGAGAGGCTGGAGAGCTGGTTATCTCTCCAAGGAGGAGTCACTCAGGAGAGGCACAGAGTGGACCTTTGGCCTGCCTGGACCCTGGGACAGGCGTAGGCTGACAGTTAACATTTAACACCTCAGCTGTGTCATCACGTTACTGTCTGCTTAAAGAGGTCTGTCTGTGTCTTCCGGGCAATTGATTTGCAGTTAAAGTGCATATGTGACTTACCATACATCCTATAAAAGAGAAAGCATCACAAGTTAAACACTAAAACACACATTGTGGGGACAACAGGTTGGAACAGAAGATACAAATAAAACACAAGAAACTGAATACATAAAATAAAAGCACTGATGAGGGTAATTAAAAAATGTGTGTGACAAATTCAGCAGGTGCTAGTGCATCTTAAGCCCTGATCATTGCCATAGTCCTAACCTTATCGGGCTACAACCCATCACTAGAAAAAATGTTGCCATGATACGCTTCTGCAAACAGATATCTTGAAACTTTACAATTCTTTATGTTTCAGCAATGTAGTGGTTATCGTGTGGTTATGTTTAGGCACAAAAACCACTTGGTCATGGTGAGGAATAGATCATGTTTTGGCTCAAATTATCCATGTTTGGTGGCACAATTGCAGCTGGAAAAGCAGTGACGGGTCATTAAAAACAACTGGTGTTGGTCTAGGGTCTGCAGCTAGGCAGCCATTTCACCTGGGTGTCCCGCCATCCACCAATCCCTACACTTCCCGATGACAATGTCAGCTCATATACATGTAATCAGAGCAACATCACTTTAGAAACTTTGATAAGATACATAAAGAATGTACAAATGTAACCTATCCGTGGTTTGCAGAAATGTACAATGCCAACTAGTGGCGTAAGGTAGATACGATTGGCCCCAGTGCACGCTACTGTGCACATAACCTCTTGTCGCATGATCAAACTTCCAACGATCCATCCATTTTCATCCGCTTATCCAGGGCCAGGTTGTGGGGGCAGCAGGCCAAGCAAAGCACCCCAGATGTCCCTCTCCCTAGCAACACTTTCCAGCTCCTCCTGGGGGACCCCAAGGCGTTCCCAGGCTAGATGAGATATGTAATCCCTCCAGCGTGTTCTGGGTCTACCCTGGGCCTCCTACCAGTGGGACATGCCTGGAACACCTCTAACGGGAGGCGCCCAGGAGGCATCCTGATCAGATGCTTGAACCACCTCAACTGACCCCTTTTGACATGTAGGAGCAGCGGCTCTACTCCAAGCTCCCTCCGGATGTCCGAGCTCCTTTCCTTATCTCTAAGGCTGAGCCCAGCAACCCCACAGAGGAAACTAATTTCGGCAGCTTGTTTCCCCGAACTCATTCTTTCAGTCAACACCCAGAGCTCATGACCATAGGTGAGGGTTGGGACGTAGATGGACCAGTAAATCGAAAGCTTCGCCTTCAGGTTCAGCTCTCTCTTCACCATGATCCTTTCAAACCAATCCATCTGACGGATAGAAATGTATACATAAATAATAATGAAAAAAAAAAACCAATCATGCCACTTCCTGTATTTTGTAGAAAAAGTATTACCATTTAGAATGAAGGGTTGATTCTAGTGTAATGATTTTTTGTCACGTTTTTTAACAGCCCGTGCACACAGTTTGCATTTCTGTCGAACATGTTTAAAACATGAGGCCTGTGTTTGCCTGCACAGCCTGCTTCCCTACCACACAATGCGCTGTAACCTGAGGCACAGAGCCAACTGCATCACTTAGATTAAACTGCCCCACTTAAAAGCACCACTGCCGCTTTACTGCAACAGTCACTCTTTGTTCCAACAAACTCCAATGCTTTAAAGCTGCAGCAGATTATTTCTTTTTTCTTGTGACACTCAGTGACATTTGACCTGTATGTTCAAGTTAGGAAGCCTCAAAGAAACATGTTTCTGCAGCTACAGTATAAGAGTTTACATTGTGCAGCCAAGTTCACCTGTGTTGGGAATAGCTGAACTGTAATGTAAGGAATCAATAGAAGTAAGGAGCTTACATTCAGTCCCGTGCAGGCTGAAGAGCTCAAAGTCCGGAGAGGGCCAGTCCAAAGTAGAAAAGCAGCCTTTTCTATCAACACTTTATGCTCTCTCCTTACTCCTTTCTTGTCTTGGCCTCACCTCCTTCTCTCTGTTTTTACCTGGCAGCTCCTCCTCTCACCTCACCACCACCCAAAACACACACACAGTCTCATAATCAGCCAACACCAAGACACAAGACTGTGCAAAATCTTTCCCTCTTGGCTCAGACAAACACACTAAAGACATTATTCTAACTATTCAGTGCAAAGTTACACAGAATCTAAATGTTGCCCCACACAGATAAAGGACTCCATCTTTCTATCTCCCCTTCAGGTCTCTTTTCCTCAGACACCTGATCAGCCCAGTTTCACTCTGTGACTCCGAGGTGCTCTCCGGTTACTCTCTCCTCCTGATGGCCGGTCTCAGGCAAGCGCTCCACCTCCAGACGCTGACGTACGGGCCACAGTTTTGGGCTGTGGACCCTGAGCCAGGATCAGTTGTTGGTGTAGAAGTGTAAAGACTTTCTCATAAGCCTCCTGCATTATTCACTGAGAACTCAGAGCACATGCGCAGGAAGGTGGATAGAGCGAAAACCACGTAGACATACAGCACACACATAGACTTTAAAATACAACACATTGCAATTCCTCCCTCTGGCTGTAAAAAGATTGCACTCTTCCTGATGCAACTTCAGTTTAAGAGTCCTTCACGCAGGACTTGAAAAGCATTTTAAAGTTCAGCAAAAATCAAGTGAGCATGACCATGACTCATAACTCTGTCAGTGTACATAAGGGCATGTGAGTTTTATATTCAGGCTGACATGAAATACACTGGACCTGCCCTTTAAGTAGAGAGACAAAACATTATTGCATTACACACTTAGTCTTTCATCTATGTTTATTTGATGTAATAATAGCTGGGTGTGACCATCCCCACACCCACCTGCATGTTGGTCGGTTGAGCCGTTGATGCTTCACTCAGTTGTAGTGTGAAGTCATGACCACTGAGAGGCAGTGTTGACTCAAGGTGATGAAGTAAAGAAGCCTTCACTGTTGTTCTCAAAAAGTGGTGTAGTGAAGGTCATATGAAACGGTGGGTTTTGGGAGTCGCCCTGCTACAAGATTTTAGCCATCAAACACTGAATTTCCTGCATTCTGGTACATTTTTATGCACCAATTTTCACCTACTCTGCATCAGTTACGGTGGAAATGTTTTCATTTCATCAAAATAAAAGTTTTTATCGGTGGAGACAAATGCACATGTTCTAAATATTTAAGGAGACGTGTCCCCGGCATCCCCCCACCCCAAATCTACACCTGTGCCTAATATGCTGGGTCAGAACAGGGAAACACTCACTTCCTTGTATCCAGTAGTAGAAGGAGTCTTCAGATCCTTTACTTGTAAAAATAATAATACTCAGTTACAAGTAAAAATCCTGCACTCAGAATTCTACTTAATCAAAAGTACATAAGCTTCAATTTTATACCACATGTTGCTATAACTCACCATATTTCAGAGGGAAATACTGACCATTTTACTCCATTACATTACAGCTATAATTCACAGGGTGTAGGTTATGTTTCAGTATCTTGGGGGACACATATGTAACAGGAGGTTTGGTGCTTCCTCCAGGAGATTTTGGACATCTGACACTTACTGTCCTGCCTTCTGCTGAGTTTTTATGCACCAATTTGTGCCTTTTCTGCACCTTACTTGCAGAAGTTTTGAGTGACAGACACTTAATTTACAGCACTCTTGTGAATATTATGCATCAATATAAGGTGGAAATGTCTTTAATTTCATCAAAATAAAAGTCTTCTGCTACTTTCATGTTTTTATTGTGGATGACAAATGCACTCGTGCTAAATATTGAGGAGGAATATTGAGGGATCCCCCTGAAATCTATGCCAATGCTTGGGCCCACTAGTTACTTCGCAGATTTAAATTATGATCAACAAATAAATTATAATGCATTAACCATCAGTACATAAAGAAATTAAAATTCACCCCACATTTACCAGCATAAGCGATGCATAAACATTGTCTCGTAGACCCCATCCCAACCTTTAGTTAACACGTCTGTATTAGACATGATTAATATGTCTGTATTAACAGGTTATGTACCACAGTCCTTTAAGGTAGCTGTAATTAAACCTCTGCTAAGGTGTTAGCCAACTATAGACCCATATTTAATCTTTCCTTTCTTTCAAAGATCCTTGAGAATGTAAAGATAGTGGGCTTTTTTTTAATAAAATAGAATTTAATTGAATAAACATTGATGGATCTGTAATTTTAATCCAGTGTTGTTCTGCTTCATAAGTATTTTCCCTCTGGTACTTTAAATATTATTTGATGTTAGTAGTTTCACAGTGTAAATGCATCACTTTCACTTGTAATAGAGTATTTCATAATTGTGGCATTACACCACAGCATCATTTCTCTACGCAGGGGGGGGGGGGCGTGTCAGCTGTCACTGGTCACATGACCCGGAAAATGTGGGGCTTAATTCCTGTGTTGGACTGCTCCCAGCTGCTGAGACTCTGCCCTTCGCAGTGCAAACCCTCCGTCCGCCCCATCACGACCCCCGGGCCCCTGCTTGACTCTCCTCATCACATCATGACGGGTAAGACACCCACAGCCACCGCCGCACTGACACCGGAACACGGCCACTCCAGACCGGACCAGAGCTGCGCGAACTGCCCTCATCTCCTATAATATCGCGAATTTATTAATGAACGCAGCAAAAAACACCTGCTGTAATATTCACTGATTTTCATCTACGGACATTAGTGAGGCAATAATATTTAATCGCTAGCATTTATTTTATATGCTGCGGCCATTTAAAGGATTGTGATGTGTTGGATTTGATGAGTTGCTGCAGCGGTTTGGACCAAAGTAAAGCTGACATGTTAAAATACAGCACTTCCGGTTACAGTTTTCAAAGTTAAAGCGCTTTGAGTGCAACTGGTGTTGAGTAAGACAATGCTTACGTAAAAGGAGAATTATGTAGACAGAGAAAATACAATATATTACTTAAAAAATACATATTTTGAATAGATTTTTGCTCTTAGCAGCTTTGATTATGTCAATACTTGTATTCATATCAACATTTTAGAGTAAAAAAGAAAAACAAAAAACAAACTGTAATGACGTATCACATAAAAATCTACATTTAAAAAAAAAAAAAAGAATTTAAATTTAAAACATTTTAGATAAAGATCCCCCAAATGTGTGTGTGTTTTTTTTTTAAAAAAGTGACATTTTAAAGTTAAAAAATAAATTTGTTGATTATTTTATCAGTTAATTGATTAGTTATTTGGTCTATAAACATCAGAAAAAGGTTAAAAATGTTTATCTTTGTTTTGTCCAAAACCCATAACTGTTCAGTTAATTGTCATAGAGGAGTAAAGAAACCAGCAAATCTTTAATTTTATTTTAAATTACAAGCCAACACGAATACCAGGTTCCAATATATCTATTCTTCCGTTAATTGATAAGTTATTTGGTCTTTAAAATGTATGTAATATGTTGATCAGTGTTTCCCAAAACCCAAGATGATGTCTTGTTTTGTCCACAACCCAAAACTATTCAGTTTACTGTCATAGAGGAGTAAAGACACCAGAAAGTATTCACATTTAAGACGCTGTAATCACTGTTTTCTTAAAGAAATACGTTATTCGGACAATCAATAATCGAATTAGTCGGCAATTTATGTTATAGTCGACAACTAATAGATTAATAGATTGATTGTTGTGGCTTTATTTGTCAGTGCTGTCACTTTTTGTAAATTACCTTAAGCAAATACTTCATTTCTTGTAAATTACAAGTCAAGACGAATACAGGTTACAAAATATCTATTTCTTAGGCAATCAGTGAGTTTTTTTGTCCATAAAATGTCAGAAAAAGGTGAAAATATGTTGATCGGTGTTTCCCAAAACCCCAGATGATGTCTTGTTTGTCCAAAACACAAAACTTGAGGAGTGAAGAATCACATTTAAGAAGCTGTAATCATTGTTTTCTTAAATAAAATAAAATAAAAATACTTAAACCGATAAATTGATCATCAAATTAGTTGACAAGTCATGTTATAGTTGAAAATCAATAGATGAATGGATTGAGTGTTGCATATTTGTCAGTGCACTTTTTGTATATTACCTTAAGCAAATCTTTAATTTCTTTTTAATTAAAAACCAACACAGAGACAGGATCCAGTGTATCTAATACGATAATAGTGGCTGACGTTAGTGTAGCTGCTCTGATGTTGAGGTGTGATTACTACACAGCCAAAGCAGAGTGAAGTCAAAGTGGAAGTGCAGACTGTGATATTGCACATCAAGGTGTCACAAAGTAGGCAAGCGGAAATTACGTCAATGTCATGACCAACGTTGATGATTTCTCCATGTACATGTAATTGTAGCCTGATAGCTTAGCTTAGCACGAAAACTGAAAACCAGCTGCTGCCTATGGCTTCACATCTACAGCACAGACATGAGAGAGGAATTCATGTTCTCCTCTTAGTCTTGTCAAGAACGCAAATAAGCATACATAATTGACAAATCTTTTAAGGTGACACCTGCATTATTACATCATTTCAAGGCCTGTTATTGTAGAGGAGCAGTGAAGTAAATGCTCGTTTTAAGAATTTTATTTCAGTTTATACTGCATCCACATGTTGCATATTTCTAAATATATTTGTTCTTAATCAAATTACAAACTAAATAATTAGCTGATTAATTGAGTGGTCTGTTGTGAGAAAGTTCATCTGACACCATTGTTACTATTGATTTAAGTAGTAAAGTCATTCCTTTAAGGAAAAATGCCAAAAATTAACTCTTAAATATGAATATTTGCTGGTTTTAGAGTGTTTGTTGGACATAATTTATTCATTTATTTAACCTAATTCATTCTTACTTATTCTACTCTTGCATGAATATTTTACAATGGATTCTTATTGTGTCTAATTTTTGTTTTCTATCTTTATTCTATATACACACACACACACACACACACACACACACGCAAATATATACATAAATGTATACGTATAGAGGTGTGGGAGACTGATTTTTTATAGTTGTATATTGTTGCACAACATATTTGTAAATCTATAAAACAGTATATACACGTTTTATACATCGTCACAAACTGCAAATATTTTTATATTTATGAAAATTTTACATACTAGTTTTATACATTTAAGTAAAATGCAGATATTTTAAGTAATACTTTACATTTTTACGGCTTATAATTTTCGATCAGAGTGACTGTAACGAATCACAGTTTCTTCCCGGGATCAGTAAAGTTTTTCTGATTTCTGAAAAATAAGCAACTTAAAGACTTTTGGCTTTAGAAAAATGCAATGGCATTTTTCCACATTTTTCTAGACCAAACGATAAATCGAGAAAGTAAAATAAATTGGTAATAAAAGTGCTTTTGAACTGTTCCCTGATCAAACTTTGTTCCGTAGCTCATGTGTGCTTTTATTTTTTAAAGAAAACCCTATTAACTTCCTGGGTTAATGTCAGGTGTTTGATTAACTTGACTAGTTGTTTCTCAGTGCGGACGTGCAATGCGTGGCCTTGAAGTTTTTTTTCTTTTCCTAATACTAGAAAAGGCCTGTAGTGTCGCACTTTTTAAAGTGTATTCCCAATAATGTGGTCTAAAGGTAAAAATAATTTCAAGAATACTCTATACTGTAATATAGGATTAATAACAGTCACCATATGCACATAGGCTGAGAGAGAACTGCAGTTTTGCAAGCATCATGTTAACATATAATTACATATAGGAAACAATCTCTATGCATTCACTTTGCATACAACTATAAGTTTGCCATTACAATATATATATATATAAATGTATATTTTCCCAGCTTGTTCATGAATTCACTCCATTGTGTTTTAAATCTGGTGCACTCACACCAGATAACATCATTGCTAACATTTAAAAGTCATTTACCAGAATGTGTTTCTCATAATTTTGTGTCCTCATGATTCTGAAATGATGTCACACCCAGAGGTGTGCAGGTCACATGGCTTTATGCAGCCACAGATAACACTGTGGGAACACAGCACATGCTTCCTGTACAGCCTCGTAGGCGAGACGGGCCTTACACTCTCATGATAGTCAGCTTATAGTTCCTTGAAACAGACCCTAGCAACCGTACAGCACTGCCCCTCCGATCAGATCAGGATTCCCAGAAGTCCCCTACCCAGCCCTCGACAACACACACATTCAGCTGAATGAACACTATCTGCTGGCTCTGGGCCTACTTTCATTCAAGCATAAACACAGTGTGCCTCCTGCTGTCGGTAATGTATGCATGGCCCCCATGGATATGCTAACAACTCATCAGACACTGAACTTCACACAAGAGGCCTGCAGAGGAACTAGATATACTTGTACTGGTGCAGTTTGTTATACAGTGTCGACCGGATGGGACAGTGGATGTGATGGTTCCTGTTTCTCATCAGCAAAATATAATAGTGTATCTTCAAATTAAGAGGCACCGATGGTTTGAGCAGCATTTGTGCTGGAAAGTACACAAATGTTTTATCATCTCTGTCAGAGGAAGTTTACTCACTTTAATAGCAAGTGTAAATACAAATGCTCAAAACAAGCCACAACAGCCGCACGTGAGTAGCATGGATCATATTTTTTGAGCTAATAAAAACAGAGAAAATTGTACATTTACTTAACTGTTGTTGATTTGTTTGTCTTATCTGAGCAACATAAAGTTTGGCTGTTTGGCTGTCCTTAATGGAGGAGGAGGTGTAAAGAGTTCACTGTGTAATTTATTGGTTGTGACACTTTTACAATACTTGTTGCTTATGCTATTTATTAGTGAAGAGGCTGATGTGTGAGCTCACAGTTGTTGCCAGTTCAGGGTTGGATATTAGCTCCAGACACCAGCCAAATGCTGGCAAAATATGCAAATGGATGCTAGATTTGCTTCACTCACCAGCCAAAAAAACCCACAATGGTAATCTGTTGAGTGGCTGGTAGAGTTTGGTATCCACCGGTCACAGTGGCAGGTGGACATAAGAGTTCATTTCTAACCCTGTGTCGGTTCCAAAAATGTCACACATTTCAATTACAACTTGGGTTATTGTTCTGCAATGAACTGTCAACTACAAAATGCATCGTCTTGTAGAAATTTTCCTGACAAAATTAAATTTTACACACAGAAATAGTCCCTCTTAAGTGCTATAAGCAGTTATTCACACCTATGAATTCATCATTTTCAAACAGCCCTGGTTATTCTGATAAATTTGATGTACAATACACCATTTTTTAAACTAATAAAAGACTTATGCAGGCAGATAAATAGAAGTAGGACTGACAAAGGAGAATCATATGGCTGATAAGTGTGTGTATGTGTGTGTTTTTCTCCAAGCAGACGAAGCTTTTGTGACGCTGGCCACAAATGACAGCTACGCCAAGGGAGCGATGGTGCTCGGCCAGTCGCTACGAAGCCACAACACAACCAGGAAACTGGTCGCACTCATAGGACCTCATGTTGCAGATCAGTGCAGGTAACGCACATCACTGATGTTGGGGTAAAATTTGACAAATGTCCATATCCAACACACACACACACACACACTGACACAAATTATACTGTCTGTGTCGTAGAGACGTACTAAGCTCCATTTTTGATGAAGTGTGTGTGGTGGACGTTATGGACTCCGGTGATGCGGCGCATCTTGCCCTGATGAAGCGTCCGGACCTGGGGGTAACATTCACCAAACTGCACTGCTGGACTCTGACACAATACAGCAAGTGTGTGTTCTTGGACGCAGACACATTGGTAAGACAGAAACCTGACAGCAGCAGAAAACATACAACTTATGTTGCTTGCTCTTACAACTTATTGTTCTGTGATCACAACATGTAACAGTCTGTTTCATTCATTTTTTCATTTCTTTTCATGTTATATCTATCTACTGTTCTATCTACTTTTTTTAATGTATTCAGGTGCTGTCAAATGTAGATGAACTCTTTGAGAGAGAGGAACTATCTGCAGCGCCAGATCCTGGTTGGCCAGACTGTTTCAACTCCGGGGTTTTTGTCTTCAGACCGTCCAATGAGACGCACGAGAAGCTGCTCACATTCTGCAGTGAAAACGGCAGCTTTGACGGTGAGACGCGAGTGTATTTATCCATTTCTTTTTCTGTCCCTTAATGGCTGGCTAAAAGTGAGAGCGTAATCTGAAGAGACATGAGGAAATGCACTCCCTGAAGAAATATAATCATATTTTTGGAAAAATGAACCAGTGATTCCAGAAAGAAGCAGCCAGAGGGGTCTACAGTCTGTGTTTGAAGGATATATCCAGGATGTCAAACTGACTCAGCAGCAACAACAGGTTA